>NC_056731.1:1699447488-1699747488 GCF_019279795.1 Protopterus annectens
TAATTAAATAGCATGGATGGGTGCTCCCCACTACCACAGAGCCCTAGGAAGATGACCAGGGCACCTTCAGTTAGATGTGTCTCACTTTTTTAATTTTTCCAAATCTTTTGGGTTTCTAATACCATGACAGGAATGGACCGCATTCCTAAGTCAAAGTACAATTAAAGTTCATGAAATTAGCATTGTTTCAGTCTTTGATGTCAGCCAGAAGTACTTTTCACAGCACCTGCAATTTGCCCAGTAATGACTCCTGCAATTCGTACAGAGTTACATGTACTGGTAACATACCTAAATATGATTGTAGATTCTTTTTTGTAAGACTTGTTGTTCCTACTACTATTGGGACTGTCTGGGTATCTTTCTTCCACATTGCTCTCAGTTCTGCTTGCAAATCCTGATATTTTATGACTTTGTGTCTCTCTGTATGACACTATAGTCACTGGGTGTGGCGATTTCAGTGATCAATGCTTCTTTTGTCTTCTTTTCATGGACCACTGTATCTGGTTTTCTAGCATCTATCTTTTGAACTGTTGGTAATGGATGATCCCATGTGATGTAAATTCATCATTTTCTATGATGCTTTGTGGCTCATGTTTCCAGTGTTTTTCAACCACTTCAAGTACCATAGTGCTTGCACAATCCCCAGTGCAACAGTCTTGCCACATCATTATGCCTTTCAGTATACAGTCTAAAGCCCTGTCCCTGTACTCCTACAGACTACTGAGAGGTGATCTATGCCTGGCCTAGAAGGATTCTCTGATCTTACTTTAATGGACCTGTTGCACATGCTGCAAAACAAATAGCATCAGAATGACCCAAGAAGTTAGGATTGATCTACTTCATTTGGGTGATGAAACAACATTGTTGAAACCCACATGGTTGAAACCACATGATCGACAATGCAATTCATTAACTGTTTAGACTGAAATTGTGGTATAGTGTGGACTGAGGAATGTACACTTTTCTCCACTGTAGTGTGATTTTAGAGTTGGTATATATATATATATATATATATATATATATATATGGGTCTACCTGAAAATGCTGAAAGTCCACAACGCCGACAACGAGAACACCGACACCAGAAGATCGACAACGGAGATAATCGAAAGTTGAGAATCCGATGCTGAGAACACCGACATGTTAAGGTAAGTTTGCGATAGGAATGGACGTTAGGGTCAGGGTGTGGGTAAGGTAAGTGTGTGATAGTGACGGACGTTAGGGTAGGGTGCAGGTAAGGTAAGTGTATGATAGTGACGGACTTTAGGTTTAGGGGCAGGTTAAGTGAGTTAGGGTTAGGGTGTGGGTAAGGTAAGTGTGCGATAGTGACGGACTTGAGGGTTAGGGGCAGATTAAGTGAGTTAGGGTTAGGGTGTGGTAAGGTAAGTGTGCGATAGTGACAGACTTAAGGGTTAGGGGTGGATTAAGTGAGTTAGGGTTAGGGTGCGGGTAAGGTAAGTGTGCGATAGTGACGGACCTTAGGGTTAGGGTTTGGGTTAAGGTTAGTGCATAGATAGTTGTGTATGTAAGGTTTAGTGTAGGTTTGTAAGGTTTTTGGTGTGTTTGTGTTGTGTGTGTGTTTTTCAGGAAAGGTATTTGTTTTGTTGATTGTCGGGATTGTGGTTTGTCGGGCATGTGAAGTTTCGTGTTTTTGAACTTTTGGTTTCATTTGTTTTTTTCATGTCGGTTATTTCGTTGTCTGTGTTTTGGCGTGTCACTGTTATCAGGTAGATCCATATATAAAGATATATATATATATATATATATATATATATATATATATATATATATATATATATATATATATATATATATATATATATATATATATATATATAAAATTAGCAGGGGGTGTTGGGAGTGCAGGGTGCATCCCCTTGCAAAAAACATAGTTTATGTGTTGTTTCTGTTGATCGAAAAACAGCATTGTCGATTATGTGGTCTTGACCATATGGGTTTCGACAATGCTGATCATCTATCAGTTGAAATAGATCCATTAGGATAGGGGAGACTATCTCCACAAAAAGGCCTGAAGTCAAGGATGCCATCATGGGCATCTGTCTGACCAAGAGTGCAAATGATTGCAAACTAGGAGTAGTCCTACAATCCCTAAAAATCACAAATACCCAGAGTCACAATCTAAAACTCAATGCCAAGCATACCTCTCAATTGTCCAGATTTTTGCAGAATGTCCAGAATTTTGCCTCAAAATTTTGGTCTCTTCCTCATAAAATTTGTGGTTTTCTGGCAAATCACTGGAATGATCTGAAGAATTAAATCAGTAACTAATGACATACATTTTAGTTTCAGACTTCATATCCTTCATAAAAATGCATTTTAACACAAACCCTGTTGCTCTAGTAACTTTCTAAATTTATAAGAGCAATATTTAAAATAAGTCCCTATTTTTGGGCCTTTGTTTCCCATTATGTCAGGTTTTGTCCAGATTTCTTGAGTTAAGAGGTTGAGAGGTATGATGCCAAGTAATGTATAATAGTATCCTTTAGGAAGAAGGCTACCCTTGAAAACTACCACATTGATAATACAACCCCTAAGAGTACACCCAGTGGTCAGGGATTTGTGAATGCATGAAGACAGTACTCTGGCCTTTGGCCATCATGTGTCTTCGATAGAAATAAAATCATTCTATGTTATGTAACTTATAAGCAAGGATATGGCATCCAGGTCCAAGGATGTAATTATTCCTCTGTATTTATCCCTCATCAGACCAATCACTGAGTACAACACCCTGTTCATTATGTACCTGACCAGGCATATGAAACAACTGGTGCATTCCTCAGAAAAAGAACAGAGGGAGTAAACAACATGTCCTATGTGGACTGCTTCAAAGCCCTATCTCTGTACTTGGTCTCCTACAGAATGCTGAGAGGTGATCTATGCCTGGCCTAGAAGAATCCTCTGATCCCACTTTAATGGACATGTTGCACATCTGCAAAACAAATATCATCAGAATTATCCCATTTAGGGAACTGAACCACATCAGCAACATAAACAGGACATGATGGAGGAGTAGGTATGTACCACATATACTACACCTTCTCTGGAACAGGCTTCCCATCCATGTGAAGCTGAGTTCTTCCCTAACCCAATTCACATGTAACTTATACCAGTGGATGGGGAATTAGAAGTTTACCCCTGGTCTAGCACTTATGTCTCTAGTAGACAGAGACAGCCTGTAAGTGCCTGCCTACCCTTTCTCAAGCCTACATGTACGTTTTAAAATAACCCTAGGGTATCAGATCTTGCCCGATACATTTGGGAAGCATAGCTACGCTTAAAAAGGGGGTTCCTATCAGATAACCGAAGGCACATTTTGTCGAATGTGTCTTGGTCGAACTTGAAATGTCAAAAATGCAAAATGACGAAGTGGCATATAAGCAAATTCTTTCCCTGGGAAAGAAGACTCTTGGCCGCTTCGTCACTTTGCCATTTTTGGCACTGTAGTGCAATCACGGAGTTGGTATATTTAAGAAGGGGGTGTGGGGGGCAAAGCCCCCCACTTCATGTAATGTTTTAATGTCTTTTTTTTTTTTTTTTTTTTTTTTAGGAACAGTGATTTTTTTCCCTGGGAAAAAAAATCGCTGTTCTGGTTGTTTGATGTCTTATGAATTCGAACTTCACAGTTCGATATAACAACGTTCGATCATTTGATCGTTCATTGTTATAATATAGACCCTTAAAAGGACTCCTGTGGCCATTAGTCTAATAATCTCCTTTGAACGTGTATGCTATAGGAAATACAGCTTTCTGACTGGAGTTTTCAGAAGAAGTTTTACATTATTTCATGATTATAAAGCACAAAAACAAAATTTTACAATATGTGAAGGAGCCAACGTTCATCAATGCGGTTTTGAATTTAAAGAAAGATTTCAGAACGTAGTATATATATATATATATATATATATATATATATATATATATATATATATATATATATTCTTTGCAGTTTATGATTATGGCAAAATAACATGCAGTTTTGATCCCAGAAAGCAGCATTTCAACATGTAGTAGTAAATTATAAAAAATGCATGTACATTTTCGGTGCACAACAAAAGGGTTACCACTTTCCCTTCAACTACATACTACAGGAAACCCCAATTCATTAACTTGAATAATAAATTAATTCAAACTGCATTGCTGTACTTCTACTTAATGCAATTTTCAAAACCATTTAGCATACATAGATTTATCAATGCTGAAAGATCTGTTGAAGTTGCTGCCACCACTCTGTCTTGTTACACTAAATTAATGGAACTGTTAGATTCAATAATGCTCACCTACATCAAATGTATATTTAAATTTTGATTTGTTTTTCACAAAAGGCATGCTTATGGAGCAACAAGATGCTTTCACATGCATGTTTGCCAACAGAAAAACATATAAACTGTAGAAAATGTGTGAAGTCCTACAGTAAAGGCATTCCTGGGGGTTCATTAGCATTGTGTCCACATCATGCAGAAGCTAACATGATTGATCATATAAGCAGGAAGAGCATCACTGGACATTGCAAAATGTGGAGCCTCGCCTCAAGGCAACAGCATGTGCTCATGACCAAGCCATGATAAGCAGGTGCAGGGCCATATCAGTGTATGATGCATGACAAACAACATATATGGAAGGAAGATAAGTAAATCAGGGATACAACAGCAAGGGAAAACAGCAACAAACAGGCAATGAAGGATGATGCTGGTGTACATTTCAATGAGTGATTTCATAGACATGTTGATCATTACTGACAATGTGATTCATATTAATAAACAGTCATTAAATGTTCAGCATGAAAAGCTGTTCTATGGCAATATGGAAATTTAAGACTTGTAGAATTCTACAGGAGCACATCTCTCAATCTCCCAGTAGAGGAATACTGGACAAACACATATAATTGTGGGCAAATGTACAAGCTTGGGCAAAACCTATACATGGTGCTCCTATAAGTTTTGAAAGTGGATACAATAACAATTATAGCAGTAGCATGTATATTGTGAAGGGTGTGAAATGAGACACAGAAAAGATTAGTCATTAGTGACTGCAATCATCAAGGATATGCTAGACAACCACAAATCTCAGGTAGAACAGTAAGTAACTTATTATAATACATAAATTGGACAAGCTGTGAAAATCTTAACAGGTGAGATGTATGTATAAGGGAGATATGGAGCATGTCATTAAATCTGTACTGTGATGGAACTATTGCAAGAAATCACTCATACAGAGAAATGTCATTAGCAAATATGTAAGAATAAATATGGCCATGGTAAAAAGTGAGCACAATTCCTATGAAAGGGTCATGTCTAATGAGAATTGATAACAACACATCAATACAGTAAATCAATACTGACTAACAATAGTTCTTTCATACACTGGTTCAGTGTATATCAGATGGCATTGGAAAGGCTGCCTGCCTAAGTCACAATCGCATGACACGCATGTTTGCTAAGAATACCACAATACAATTTGTACAACAGTTGTTAAAAACTACACATTTGAAGGCTATGCAACAACATTATTGCAAACTGACAAATGAAATGAGCAGTGTGCAACAGATAGCAGTAAGTGTTGAATCACAACATTCCCCGTACCTCACAGACAGGAGAACATAACATCAGGATTACAGTGAACTGTGGAAGCTATAAGATTTGACATAATACATTTCTGCACAGGCTTGTATCACTGTTATTGTGCTCTGTGTGTCATCTCTAACTTCCACTGAACAATAGTCAGCAGTGCTATGCAGACAGATGGAAATTCTCAACATTTTTGCCATAGGACAAGACATGAGAACTATTATTTCCCACCAATGAATAGGTATACTGCTTTGTGCTAATACTTATGCAGTGGATGGTTTAACACAAACATTGTTAAAGTGAGCATGCTTGCAAGGAAAAGAAGCACTTACGGGATCAAAATCACTAAGCCATCAAAGACAATAATATATCTCATATCACATCTGCTGAGTAGGCCATTCTAGTATGTCAGCTATTTTTATTTTAATTTTGCACACACTCATACAAAGGTACACACTGTCAGATTTGAACATTTTCCTATCTAACTCACAGTCTCTAGATCTTTACTCTAGCTGCTGATGCTACAGAAAAAGTAATATCAGAGATGCCAGAAAGCACAAGGTTGATTTGTCAACTTGTGCTGTGTTTCAATACATATGGCCTCCCTTAAAAAGGGACTAGAACACTGGCAGATCATAACCCTCCACTTGCGTACATTTTAACACTAAGTTGATTTGAATATATCACATTGTTTGAATAAGTTGTGCTGTCTGTTAACATTGTATTTTCATACAAACATATACTAGTTACACTTTGCCAGATCTGAACACCTGCCCACCTCTGTCTACAGTCCTTTAGTACTGTGTGCTAACTGCTGACACCACAGAAGAAGCCATTGCCTGTTATCTGTTGCTCATGTATACAATCATACTAGGTACACACTGCCAGATTTGAATACCTGCATGCCTCTTTCTACAGTCTCTATAGCCATGCACTAACCACTGACACCATAAAAAAGGCATATAACAGTTGCCAGAAAGCACACAGTTGAGGGGGTAACATGAGCAGGGTGTTGGAATGCATATGGCTTCCGTTAAAAGGCAGTACAACACTTGAGGGATCAAAATCCTCTCTCTTTGTAAGTTTTAGCAGTAAGTTGAATTGTAAGTATCACTTCTGTTAAGTAAGCCAGTCCTGCCTGTTATTATTTTTTCACACACTCATATTCTGTACAGATTGCCAAGTTTGAACACCTACCTACCTAACTCAGTATTCTTGAAACATGTGCAATAACTGATAATGCCACAGGAAAAAAGTCATATCACAGCTGTCAGAAAGTACACAGTTGACTGGATAATCTGAGCAGGATGCCAACATGCACGTGGTATCTCTTAAAAGGGAGTACAACACATGAGGGGTCAAACCTCTCTCACTGTCTAAATTTTAGCACTAAATTGAATTATACACTCCACATCTGTTGATACAAGCCAGTCCTGCCATTTATTATTTTCTCTCCCATTCATATTAGGGATACATTAATTAGAACCCCTGCTCTCTTGAGACCTGGTAACTATCTGCTGAAACCACAGAACAAATCATATCACATTTGTTAGAAAGTGCACAGTCAAAGGAAGCATTACACAGGTAATGAGGAATGGGCATTATACTTTGTAAAAGATACACCATCAATGTGTGGATTGCAATTCATAAAACACTGTCTCAATATTTCAAGCATCCCACCATGAGTTCATTGAGCCCGTTTTAGTTATAACTGTTACCTTATACTATCATCAGTATTGATTTCTGTTGTACAGGGGAGCTAAACATATTAGTAAGATAAGTTTCATATGAATGTGTCCAAAAGCACATTCTTATCAGTTTTTGCCACAGGCCATGAGGTGTCATTTACCATTAGTTAACTTTGCTGCTCAGTGCCAAGCATTGAGCAATAATGAAAGAAGCAACAGTAATTATTTGCCATATTCAAAAGTGTTGTGTCTATGTCTGTTAAATGATGCATTTGTTACTTCACAAGTACTGTCATAGTAGAGAATGATATATATGTATGTAAGAGTGATGCTACTTATGCATTACTGGAGTGGAAGTCATGATGGACTAACTATGTTCCACAGCAATGCTGTTACAGGTGAGGTCTCAAAGGGACTTGGACTGTCATGTCTGATAAGTCACAGTAAAGGAATTGTCCAGAATGACAATCACAGAGATGCAGTTAGAGGGATCAAATAGGAAGGTGTTGGGTGAGAATGACAGCTGTCACACAGTGGAGTGCCCCCATGCATTCCTGACTGTTAATCTCCAGATCACTGAATTATGAATTATACATTATTGTAAGTTAGTTTTGTGTTTATGTGTACATGAGTGAAAACTCATTGTTATGTGTGTATAGTGTGCAGGGTAAAAGCAAGGCTTATGTGAACATAATATTATTATTACACTCAATACCAGTCTGCAAATATGCTTGTAATTGTACCAGTTCAATGGAACACACTGTGACACTGGGAAGGAAAATGTGAGAGAATTCTGCCATCATTAACATACAGCAGTGCATCAAGTGCATTGGTGCGGATTGGCATTCATGATTAAGGAGCTGTTAACAAGCTATTTCCTGTGGTTAACAAGCTATTTCCTGTGGTCCAGTGGCTCAGGGTTTGATTCCCTTAGCCTCCATTGCTTAATTGTGTAACTCAGAGCAAGTCACTTAACCAGAGAGCATTCCCAGGCTGAGCCTGAAAAAGGTTCATGGAGATCAGTGCTCCCCCTGGTTAACAAATACAAATACAAATAAAAAATAGCAATAAGCCAATAAAGTCTATACATCTGATACAGGCTACTGACATCAATTTCAGTCTATCATAATCCCTTACAGAAGCACATGCTTTTAAACATATTTTCATGACTGTTAGTCACATGCATGCATATATAGGAGTCATGAAAATTACCTCGGTGGCCTTCACACACATAGTAGATCATACTTTGTACTCTGCAGACGAATTGACATCTGGTGGAGTGATATCCTTTGTAATTCATGTACCTTCTTCTGAATTCACCAGGCGGGGCCTTTATTTCAATATAGGTACAGTCTATGACCCCCAGTACCTCTTGAGATGTGCTATTTAATAGAAAACCCACATGATGTTGACTCTTTCCTTTGAGCTATGTGGGGACTATATACTCTTCCACATGCCGAATCATGCCATTGAGAAAATAATGGAGGATTTTTAAAGCAGATGCCTAAAATGCCTCCACTGTGTCTGCAGTAGGTCTTCAGTAGGTTACTGAAAGGTTGCTCTAGCAAATATATATAAAGACACACATAGCTTTGTATCCACTGGAATAGATACTCAATGACTCCCATGGGGGCTGCAGATTAGGCAGACACATTTCCCTGAATGTTGCACTGTGTCCCTGTCAACATGGTACCAGTCCACTATGTTGGTGTCATGGAGGGATTGAAATGTTAAGTGCAGTTGGATGACCCTGTGCATCTGGGGACATATTCACATAATGCCAGGCAAGGCAGCTGCAATGAGAACCTACTGCAGATACATATCTACCATCTCATAATTGTGTAATGTACTGTGGTTGAACACAGGGATATGACTGATTTAAATATAAAATGGGTGCAGCTCCATTGTGCTGTATTTAAACATTTCTGAATTGTTTTGCTATCTTGTTTTTTCTTATTATTATACATGGCACTGATTATACAGTCCTTAGTATATAGCATGGCTGACCATGTTATATGGCCAAGCCATATCATATAGCTGTTTTTTTTTATTGCATACACCCTATACATGCCTGCTTATCACACACATTTGCTTAGCACAATGCAGCAAAGTTTTCTGAATCTGACCCTTGTCTCTCAAACTCCCATCTATAAAATTACTCTTAAACTCAGTCAGCAGACTAATGATAAACCTAATCCTAACTGAAACTTCTTTTCTAACCCTGACCGCATTATATGTGCAACCTCAGTTTAACTCTAACCTTATTTCTAATTCAGCCCTCCCCATATATATGCAACTCTAATCCTTAACATTATACTAACTGTGAGTTCCAGATGATGGCAATGACAAGTGGAAGAAGTAGACGAATACCTTCACAAACCAGAGTCCTGTTGTGACCATCCTGGCCACAGGTACCTTCTAAAAACTTTCAGGGAGCACTACAGGCATGTTCTGCCAGTTGTATCTTGCACGGGTTTCTGGACTGCTTATTGGCACATGCAATTCAGTCCATAAGGGCCTAGGCAACAAAAGAGAAAATAGCACTCCAGTTTATGCAAAGCATCTATGCAGTTCATTGCCTACCAGGCATCCATGGTCCAGTGGGTGGCCTATGTGTAGCTGTATGAAAACCAGCTACAGATAATGTAAAAGTATACCTCAGTAGCCAGGCATACTACTTGGTAAATTCACAGGTAGTATGTGACCAGACAGGCAGCATCATGGGTATATCTGACTGTAGTCTGGGGACAGTCATGATGCCAGTGTATTACATTCTGGTTTCATGTACCTTATATTGAGTTCAGGGATGATGCTGAATGGATATTTGTTAAGATATGCCAGATATCCACAGGAACCATGGGTTCTAACATCCATATGGTCTCAATAGATACCTGCAGAGGAGGCCTACAGCTGTGCTCATCACCATGGATTAGCATCATAGAACACATCTTTGGGCACATGAGGGTGTTTTCCACTGTCTGGACAGTTCATGTGGCATGCCTGGGAAGGCTTGAAATATGCCTTTGGCCTGCTACAGTCCACAGATCATGATGTTGGAGAACCTGGAGACACTGCTAGAATATGATAGTGTAGAAGAGGAAGAGATCAGGGAGGATCTGCCCACAACCAGCTTCTGCTTCACCACAAGTCACGTATGTAGCACTAGAACCATGAACTCAGCAGATATGGGATATCATTACCACACAAGTCTCCAGATAAAGATAAGTCATGAAATCTTCAAGAAAAAGAAATATATATTACCAATAGTAATGCATGGTGCAATGGAACAGGCATAATGTGTACAATACTGTTATTGTTAACAAAGTGTTAGAGTATAGTGCCATCATTACCAAAGCTATTTATGCATGGTTTAGTCTGCAGCTGGAACCGCAGGCACTCTGTGGTCAGTAAATTATTTTATGAAGTAGCACCACATAGATGTGTAGCTGTGTTATCTCTCTGTGCTGGCAAGGAAAAAAAAATACCCCCATGTGTGCCCTGACTGTGGTACATGCATGGCAACATGTCTCACCACCTGGGGAAAGGCATGCCACCAGCAGATGTGACCATCCATTCATGGGGTGAAGGCACTGGTGTTTGTGAATAGGTCGAAACAGGTACAGAAGAAGCATGAAGTGATTGTGCTGCTGCTCTTCTCAGGGGGTGGGGGATGCTTCACACTTGAGATTGTTTTTCCTGGACAGCTGCAGACAGCAGCCATAACACAACATGTAGTGAACAGTTTGGATTTAGTAATTCAGCTTGTCCATGCTGTTGGCATAGCACCTCAACTACTGTAGTCATCTTGCTTCATGTCAGATTGCACATGAGCTACACAAGCCACACCATGTAGGGTGCAGTCTATGGCGTTCATTCTGCTTGCATTGCAAGAATGCGTTTCCATGCTGTACTGCAGAAATTTGGGTATGCTGTTCCAAGGATGCTGCAGCTGCAACCACTTCGGGTTCATTACACCCTGGAATGGGCAGCCCGGCTATGTGACCCTCACAGCTAGTCTGTTACTAGGGTCCTGAATGACTGGGCCATCTGCCATCTGAGTGCAATCATTGTTGGATATAAAAGCACTGCCATTATGCTGTGGAGATTATCCTGCTGATGTTCCTCTGACCATGACCTGCATATGCTGGGTCCCTACAGGTCAACATGCCCCATGAACCTCAGTAAAGGTGTCTTCGCTGGGCCTTAACACAGCTTATTTCTTGTGCCTACATCACTGTCACCAATGGAGGTGGCCCAGATGGTAGTATACAAAATATGATAGTGTTACTCACCCTGTGCTTTGCCCTGAATAACATCAGCAGTCCCATTTCAGATGGATGCAGAAGCTTCCATTTTGCACATGTGCGGATGTGCATGGCATAACAGGTTGTCTGGACTTACTTGATGTCATGGTGGTGTAGCTCCAAATGATTGTGGAGGGATTATTAACCTCTGGTAGGGCTGCACCCACATCGCATTGAATAAAGACGCAAGTGAGCACCCACTGTAAAAAGTTACCAGACATCTCAGTCTGTTACTTATTCTTGTATATATATATATATATATATATATATATATATATATATATATATATATATATATATATATATATATCATCATCATCATCATCAACAACCCATTTTTCCCATTTTCTACATGGGGGCAGGGTGTCATAGGCTCATAGGTGTTTACTAAGCTAACAACCACAAGGGCCTTTTTAAGCCTAGCCATGCATCCCAAATCTCTGACAAGTTCTTATACCCTTGATAAGAGTAAGCAGGGGTTTGGGAGATGAACCATTTACCAGTTACCTGTGTCCATTAGAGACATAGGTGCTAAACCAGGGATGAACTTCTGGTGTCACATTAACTGTTGCAATTTCTCTCTATACATGGCCACTCTCCTACCTTGCTTGACACTCATGCCTAACTGTCACAGGTCTTCTATTACACAATCCATCCACCCCTTTTCTGGGTGCCCTGGTTTCCTCTTGCCTTCTTTCTGTCTATCCAAAATCTTCTTCACCAGATTGTCTTATGCTTTTCTGTACATGTGACTGAACCACAGTAATCTGTTCTCTTTGACCTTTTCTACAAATTGAGCTACTTTGGCTTCTGCTCTTATGTTCCCATTTCTTCATCTCTTCCACAGTGTACATCCTACCACCTTTCTCAGACACTTCATCTCCACAGCCTCTAGCTTCCTCAACTGCTCTGCCTTTAGTGCCCAGGTTTCTGTACCATACCTCTCTGTACCTCTCGCTGTACCAAATTCCTTGGTATTTACCACTTTTGAGAGATAAATAATGGGGTGCCACAAATTCACAAGTAGCTGCTTTAATTCCCAATTTTTTTTAGAAGTAGTTGTGGCTGATGTCATCATGTGTTAGCTTCCTGAGGCACTCAAGCAGACTGCCAGCCAATCGGAGACACTGGGACTATCTTTACAATACATTAGCATGCTGCCATGCTAATATTTGGATCTGCCAATCTGGTAATTTGGAAATTGAATTGTTCATTGGAATATAGCAGGGCAGCAGTGTGCACAGCAGGCCAGGCAGCAGTGAGTGAGCAGACTGGTGCTGACACAGTGTCACAGTTTAAGTTTAACTTCTTTTTAATTCTGCCAATCAGCCAAGCCAAACCCAAGTTGCCAAACTTACTTCTGCGACTGCAATACCGAGTCAGGTCCGCACTCCCAGTCCCAGGATGGTTGGCAGTTTGAGTTCAACCTCTCTGGCTCCAAGTAAATTAAGAAAAAATGAAAAAGAAGGTTATGCCTTAAAGTTATTACATAATGGAAACTGCCTAGGTGTCTAAATATAAAGAAAACAGTAACTGTTTTATATAGTTATATATCTGTATTCCACATAGTGGCTGCTGCTTATCGCAACAGAATAACCGGGTAGTGGTTAAATTTTTGTTGCCCTTGCCATAAATACACTCTCAGCTCTCAACACTAGAAATTCAAATTAAGTAACTGATGTTATTTTCAAACTAGTTTGTTAAAATGACCATTGATGTCCATAGTCCGTTCCTTTCCGTTTAAATGTAAAAACAATTGGTGAAGAGAGATGGAGGGTTAAGGAGGAAGTTTTTTGCAGATTTGAGTGCAGGGAATGCAAAAGCCCTGCTTGACCTTGTTGTTGTTGTGTCTGTGTGTGCGTACAGCATATAAGGCCAAGGGTCATAGTTAACAGATGGTCAGTCATGAATGGGTGCAGCATTCTACTTTCTCTGCATGCAATCTAGAAGGGTTTGTTTTTGTATATGTGTGTGTGTGTGTGTATTTGTGGTATCAGGAAAAGACCTAACAACCTTTCCTACTACAATCCCTTCTTCTCTGATAAGCCCCATCTATATATGACAGCTGCAATGGAGATTTTACCCTGTCATGTGGAAAAGCATTTAAGATGATTTAAAGAATATTAAACACATTACTCAGTGTAAAAAGGTCTCTAAAGGAGCATATCTTTAATGATACTACCAGTGGATAGTTTCAGGATGATGGCCGAATAGAACATTCCTTTCTGGAAGCATTATACAAACACTCCATCCTTTATCATTTTAAGGAAAAGGGGTTAGTTATATAATTTCATATGAGCGCATTGTACAAATTTAATGCCTACTTCTAAATAACTAATACAGAAGGACATTTTTCAAAGCAAATTCTCTGCAGAATGTTGTTATAGCAGAGAGAGAAATTGTCACTTTATTATGTGTATCTGCCCTTTACAGTTGGGTACAGTATTTCTTGAAATGTCTGGAGAAAATCTGTTGTTCTTTACATGTTTGTACTTTGCTTACACACCAAGTTTCTTCTGTGAAAGGAACTCTGTTTCAGAGTCGGGGCTACAAGCTGATTAGCAAATCAGAAAGAATGAATAAATGCATGAATGAACAGATAACTACATAACTAATTAAACAAACAAGTAAGAGGCATATTCTGTACACTGGGGTCTGAAGATGAAGGACACAGAAGCAAAGATAGCAAATGAATTATTTCTTTCTCTCATGTTTTTTGTTTGTTTGTTTTTTAGTCTCCTACATGTGCTCAGCTGTTACTACCTGATGACACACTTGCTGCCAGTTGGTGTAAATGGCAAGTGGCCTAAATTCCACCTGCCTGACCCTAATTAATTGCCTAGCCCTACCACACCCCTAACTCTAACTATAACTCCTACCTTGTCCCTAACCCTAACCATAGCACTCCCTTTCTGTTCCCCAGCCATATTGTCCCTAGTCACTCTTTAAACCTAGAAATCCACTCCCTACTCCCTAAACCTAAAGTCCATAGATTTATGAATCTAAAACTCTTCTCTCCTACTCCTTACCCCTAAACTGCCCTCCTGATCCCTCAACCTAAAACTTCCCTCCCCGTCCCTAAACCTAAAGTCCCAAATTTTTCTGTAAGCCAAAACTCTCTTCCCAATCCCTAACCCTAAATCTCCCCACCCCTAAATCTGTATTCCCCTCCCAATTGCTGCCTGAAACCTTACACTGGCTCTCTTTCTCTCTTCCTCCCCATAGCAGCAGCATTTACCTTGCCTGAACTAGGCTGCTGCATTCAGGTGAGCTGCAACAGCTCCATTTTCTCTGCATGTCTGCCGCACCTTGTCTGAAAGTGTAGTCACGTTCAAGCATGAGCAGAAACCCATGCAAACTACAAGATGCTTGAGTCTCTGGCTTTCAGAGTCTCTAGCTTTCAGACAGTGGTAGTTGAGTTCTTGGGACTCAGGCACTTGTAGTAGATCAAGAAACCTCAAAGAACTAGGACATTACATTACAAAGTGCACTTTTTAAATGTAACCAGCAAAGTAAGAGAAAAGGAGATTAGTGCATTGTTTAACCTCATTAAAAAACTGCAGGAATGCCAAATTCAGGTTCTTTGTTATAGAACAAGTTTTACATGACCCCAGGGGTGGTGCTTGGAAAGCCAGATTACAATACAGGGACTTATTCTGGCAGATTAAACTGGATGCAGGCAAACCCCCGGGATGAATGATTATATTAGTATTAACAGTGCCCTTAGGCTAAGGGCTGCTAAATTGTGAACAATTTTATTAATAAAGCATTGTTCAAAGAACATATTTTAATTATTGTATTTAATACACAGTGTTAATTTTATTTTATTTGCCCTGAGCATTAAAGGGTTAGCACTGTAATGTTGGGTTGGGAGGGGTTTTATAATATGTGTTATTCAGTGACTGCCAGGTTTTGATTGCTGGTTACTTTGAAACAAATGCACTTTGTAATGTAGAATTGTTCTAAAGAAGCCTGGGAGCGTTCCGAGTGAAAGCGTTTAACCTTTTTTACTGTTTATACAACTATTAAAACTGCTTTGCCTTTCCATTTGGAGTCTCTCTTATTTGGACTTGTGGCAGACCCCCTTTTTTTCTCTATTGCTAGTGTGATTACCTGGTTGGGGTTCCTAACTGATTATTATCAGGGGAACCATAGACACACACACATTTTGAACAGAGGCATACATTCCTTTATAAAGGGAAAATGCTGTTCTGGAAAGGCTTTATGAAAAATTGAAGAAAAAAGGTACAATTTGGTAAGTTTAGTATGCTAGTGAAAGAAATATGTTATAGAAACAGGAATATTGTTCTAACAGGATGCTTAAAAAGGTGTAATTCTTTTGAGAATAATATGTAGGGCATGCACAGGAAAATATCATATTTATAGGACATAGCCAAGAAAATACTAGATTTGTTTACTATTACACTGTGCATTTATTTAACAATGCTGAGATCATCTTGGAACACAGCTGATTCAAGTTCTACTATAGAAATCAGCCACCAGTCATTATAATTACAAACAACAAACACTGGAGCAAATCAATGTCTGGAATCTGACAGCTAAAATATAGTAAGCACTATCGAATAAATATCCTAGAAGGGTAGTATATTTCACAGCAAAAGTGTGGATTCAAATTTGTGACAAACTCTTGGAATAAAATAGAATAATTTAATGCATCATGTTGCAGCATTATCCCCATAATAAAACAAATAACATTGTATTCCGTGGACTCTGTGTGTATTATAAAATCTAATATCCCTGGTAAATTAATAACAGTGAATAGTAAACTTGATGGTGTTCTAACCATATCTGAAGGCTTGAAGCTCTTATATTTTACTTTTTTGTTAGTGATTGGTATTTATGTTAATCAGCGTACATATTGTTGGCCAGTTGTACTTACTTTTCATGGGCCTTTGTCAAGATTTTTGATGTTTCCAGGTTGAAAGATATGAGTAGTACTGGTCACCCACTATTTTGTACACCTTGCTTTTCAGCTTCTTTGGCATTCTTCTGTCATACACTACCCTTGACACTCTGTACCAGTTGGCTGCAGCCCCTCTGATTCTAGCTTTAACCTCCTCATTCAGACTTCCTTATTCCTCAACCACTCCTCCCAGGTACTTGAAGCTATTAACCTTCTCCACTATCTGCCATTCTATCTCAATTCTCAGCTTCTTCTGATTTCCTCCATTTACTGCAATTACCACTGCCTTACCTGTACTCAGTTTCATTCCATGTCCCTTCAGTTTTGCATTGCACTCCCCTATCCTTTGCTGAAGTTCTTGCTCAGAGTCTGCCTGTAATTCCACATCATCTGCACACAGTAACTTTATTGTCTCTTCCTACCTGTTTACTAATGCAATCCATCAAAAGTATGAACATCAGTGTGCTCAGAGTTGAACCTTGATGTACACCCACTCCCACTGGGAACCCCTCTATGAGACTGATCACTGTTCATACTTGAGTCATTGGGTCCTTGTACATAGCCTGCACTAATTCTGCCACTGTTTCTGGTACTTTGAATCAGAGTACTGCTGCCAAAATCATCTTTCTTGGGACCTTGCCATATGCTTTCTCCAAGTCCAGGAATGCCCATTTGGACTCTTTTCTCATCTCTAGGTTCTTCTCAACTATCTGTCTCACTGCAAACATTTGGCCAATTGTGTTGTATCCTGATCTGAATTTGAACTGCTCGTCTACTATCTTAATTTCTACTACTCTGCATGCTTTTTTGTCAATCACCCTCTCCAGAACTTTCTTGCAATGTAATAAGAGCTTGATACCTCTGTGAATGTCCCTTTTGTTCTTGAGCACTGACACTAGTATGCTTATTCTTCATTCATCTGGGATGCTTTTCTCTGTACACTGCTAGGAATACCCTCAGGAGCCAATTCTCTCCTGTCTCACCTAACATCTTTATCATATCTGCTGTGTCCTCATTTTAGTCTGCTACTTTCCCTGACTTCATCTTCCATACCACTGTTCTTCTTTGAGGGTGATCTCCTCTTTGTCTTTCATTGTAGGCTGTGTCTGAAGCAGAACAATTTCTCTAGAGTTTTCTTTTTTCAGAAGGCTGCAGGGAGTACTCTGTTCAACTTCCTTTGATGTCCTGTGGACTGGTGAACAGGTTGTTACTGGCATACCTTATGAACGTGTCTAACTGTATTCCTTATCTTTCTGTCTTTGCCTTGCAACCTGATGCAGTTTTTTTGTGCCTCTAGTGACTTACTTTTCAGCAGCTGGTAGAGTGCCTCTGATGCTCTGTTCTTTGTTTTTGCAAATACTTTCTTGGCCTTTTTGCTAACCAACACATATTTCTTCTTAGCCTGGTCAGTCTTTTCTATCTCCCCTTTTTCCTGTACTCATTCTTCCTTTTGATGATTTCCTGGACCTCTGAATTCCACCTCCAGCTTTTGTTGTGTACCTTAGTTCCATTTCTGGCTCAGACATATATCTGTTCTGTAGTCTTCACAGATGCTGTTTTGAGGTGCTGCTAATCTTCTTCTAGTGTTCTTTTTGGGGTGCTAGAACTCTGACTAATTACTTGGCCTGTTGTACTTTCTCTTCAGTCAACTCTGTTGACTTTAGAGCCTTCTCTGATCACAGCTTGCAGTTAATTGAGTTTACAATCATGAATTCTACCCCAGTATCCACTCCTTACTAGGAGACATTCTATCTGAGTTGCATGTTGGCCACTGTCTTATGTGATCTTATAACTGACTCTCTTTTAGAACCATGTGTTGGCTACTACCAAGCCAAGATAGTACACAGTCTGTGATCTGTGTTCTATCTTGAGGATACTGTGCACCACAGTAGATGCCCAAAGTAGTTGTTCTATACAACTCATCCCTCTATAAGGTACCATGTAGAGTCTATGTTGCTGCTCACAGCTTCATTCTTTGATGTGTTTGAGATGGCAACAATCAGCATGTTTTTCAGTGGTAGGAGGAACCTCTCAGAGACACAGGGGAGAACATGCAAACTCCAAACAAGCATTGGCCGGAAGTCAGGCTCAAACCTTGTACCTGGTGCAAGGTACTGGTTTACATGTACATAATAGAGTAAATGGAGGTACATTGCTGCAGATGTTTTATTGATTTATTGAGTGGTTTTAATATTTTGCATACCTTTTATGAGATAAAATATTTTCAAGTACACATCATTGTGTTGTTTGAGTCCATTTATGCATTTATATTGACAAGTGAGTACATACGTAACATTTTTGAAAATATTGTGCAGGATGTCTGGCAGTGTGGTAGGAAGTTTGTTGCCCATGGCATTTTGTTGTGTATGTCAGGATGACATACCCTGTGTGCATATCATTGCATAGCAACACTGTATACCTTGGCCTCTCTGGTACTGTTATTGTATGGCAGCACTGCTGTGCATACCTGATATGTGATTCATAGATGTCCACATGTGATCTGATGTGCACAATGTCTCTGTTCATGAATAGTGTATGATGTCAGGTGCACACATCTCTTTACATGAGTCACATAAACAATAGCATCATCCGAGAAAAAGAGAAGAAGGTTTAGTTTTAGATTTGTTTTATGATAGGTTTGTGTCTTGGTTAAAATAAAGCCTAAGTTTAAGTTTAACTTTAGGCTGAGAGAGAGAGAGATAGAGAGAGAGAGAGAGAGACAGAGAGAGATTTATTTTTGGCAGGGGTTTCATGCTTTTTCTCCCTGTATCTGTACACTTCTGCCCTTTCTGCCTTATTAGTAAAGAAATGTGGAGTTAGGGTATAAATGAGCCCTGTACTTTAATTACCCACATATTTGATGGCATGACATGAACCATAGGGGTATTACATTTTTATTTATTTAATTGCTACAGGTTAGCATGGGCATTTCAGTAATATGCATCTGGTCAGATGCAGGTATTCACTGTTAAAGGGTCATTTTCGATAGAAAAGTCTGTAAACAGTGGTATGTCACAGGGGTTAGTGCTGAGAATAGTGTGATACTTTTAATATTTTTGCCTCCATCCATTTTTCACATGACCATCACACAGTCATCCCATTCATTTCACCTTGAATCCCAGCATCCAGGGCACTGGGAGAGGATACAAGATCCATGATTATTACCATAATCCAGAGTGTGCTAGGAGATGTTTTAAATGTAGTGCAACACCACCTATATTGAGCCACCTAGATGAAACTCATGTACCTTTTATCCCCAGCTAGAGCACTGTGCATGCCTTTGAGGACTTGGGCTCCTTGAGTCCCATTTATAGGAGGGGGCACCACTAGACCCTTTCCCATCTGTAGCTTTTGTGGCAGGAATTCCCAGCATTCTCACCCTGGCACCAATTTACCGATCTCATCCCTCTCTGGCCAGCTCATCTAGCTGCTGACATATCTGTGGTATAGTCGGGGTGAAAGCCTCTTTGCCATGAAGAGGTCTTGAGGCTAGTGCTGTATAGTACATCTTTGTTAAATATCACTGTGGATTTGCAATGGAACAAAATAAACTTTTGGTGATTTGCAACATGAATATATAGCTGGAGACAGTGACTTCATATAAATAAAATGCAGAACATTGGAGAGGAAACTGACAGAAATTTTACAGTCTTAAGTAAAATACTATAGGAAAATGATATTGGTTAATGATCACCACTGAGCTGAAAATCCTATGCAGCATAAATAAAATGTTTTGATGATTGGCACAGGGAAAAAAGTGGAGTTGATCTTTCCCTATTACAGGGTGCTGCTAAAGCTGCATCTTAAGGACTGTGCACAGCTGTGCAATCAATAAAGAAGAAAGGAAATAAGACTGGTAGAAAGCATACAATGCAGGGGTATTTTAATGAGAAAGAGAGTTTGTGGTATGAGCACATATGCAGAAAGATGGCAGTGTGCACGTCAAGAGAGAAGAAAATGGAAGCTTCGATTAGGGTAATCTGTGCTATCTGAGGACAGGAAAGAGAAGCATTGAAGAGAAGTAAGGCAGTGAAAGGGCATGGATCATAACTGAAAAAGGGATGGCACATGAGACACTTGAAGAAAATATTCCTACACAGACACACAGAAATATAAGACTGTAAAATGTCCTAGAATATAATGACAGAAGCAATGCTGCTTGAAGCAAAGCAAAGAGATATGCAATACACACACACACACACACACACACACACACACACACACACACACACACACACACACACACACACACACACACACACGTCTATAAAATGTAAAAGAAAAGAAATGTGCAATACACACACACACACACACACACACACACACACACACACACACACACACACACACACACACGTCTATAAAATGTAAAAGAAAAGAAATGTGCAATACACACACACACACACACACACACACACACACACACGCACACACAGGACTGTAAAATGTAAAAGAAAAGAGATGTGCAATACACGCACACACATACACACACACACACACACACACACACACACACACACACACACACACACACACACACACACACACACACACACATGCACAAACTCACACACACACACACACACACACACACACACACACACACACACACACACACACACACACACACACACACATGCACATGCACACTTATTTTTCAGATATGTACTATATATTGTAAACAGGTACCTGAGAATTAGCTAAATCTATGCTTACAGTCTCAGAGACATGAGGATAAGGTAGTATGTTGACAAGTGAATAATATCATTCCAGTAGTCCACTAGCAGCTCTGGACAGATATTGTTGAATTCATCTAGTAGGTTTGGTTAGATGTTGATTAATTCATTAATATCCATCTAAGGATGGTGTCCATTGCCTGATATATATGTGTGTGTGTGTGTGTGTGTGTGTGTGTGTGTGTGTGTGTGTGTGTGTGTGTTTGTCTGTATCAGTATGTTTTCACACTTCTCAACTGTCCCAGATTTTCAGGGACTTCCCTGATTTTGACCCAAATTTTATGTCGGTCCCTCTTAATCCCCCATAAAACTGGTGACTGCTGGTGAAAAGGTAAGGAATTGCACTTAATAAATAGTGAGAGTAATTACAGTTATAGACATTATTATTATTATTATTATTATTATTATTATTATGCTTTTTATTGGAGTTTGCGTTGTGGCTGTGTCTCTGTGGTTCTGTCACTCTCCTCTATTCACTGAGCTATCCATGTGCTGAAGTGCTGTCTATTGCATAATGATTGTTTCCCACTGGATGTTACATTGCTGGCTTCTCACCTTTTTTAGTTTTTAAGTAAAAATAAAAGTAAAAAAAGTTTTTTTTAAGTAAAGAGCACTTATAAGGAAGAAGAGTGAGAACTTTGCAAAAGAAACTCAGGCAACCTGATTTCAGAAAAGCAATCGAGGTTGGTTTTGCTGATTCCTGCTACTTCTTCTGGTACCTCATAACCAGAATCAGCAAAACCAACTTCTAATGCTTTTCTGAAATCTGCTTTTCTGTGTTTCTTTTGTAAAGTTTTCACTCTTCTTTTTTTTTTACTTTTTAGAGCGACCGAATAAAAATCATTCTTTATTAAAAATCTTTTTTTTACTTATAGATATTTTTTATTTAGAAAATGTGCATTAATTCACATTATTTATTCTGTCAATGTCTCAAGTTAATAGTGCTAATATTTTAAAAGTGTCCCTGATTGTCCCTGAATTTCTCCCTGTTTCTATTGAGATTTGTCCCTGATTGGTTGAGAGCTATGCATTGTGTGATTTTGTGTGTGTGTGTGTGTGTGTGTGTGTGTATACACATATGTATATATGTGTGTGTGTGTGTGTGTGTGTGTGTGTGTGTGTGTGTGTGTGTGTGTGTGTGTGTGTGTGTGTGTGCATGTATATGCGTGGTTCTACTTCAAATAAAGGAAAGCCCACTTACCAAAAATAAATTTAAAATTTTCCTGTAAAAGGAATATATAAGGAAACAGCTCCAGTATTTAGTAATAATGACTATCCCTCCTGGCATGTCTAAAGGTCAGTTCCCTGTGCTTTCCCCTATTAACCTTATGAATTTGGGCCTTTTGAGACAGTGTAGCAATTGCTTCATGTACACAGACAGCCCTCTCTTCTTACCTCCCAAAACTCAGACTTGTGACAAATGCACTTATATATCCAAATTGGAAGCCATGCACTCTCAAGCCAAGACTGGAATAGCTGGTCAAGTGGAGAAGGTCAACACTTGCACCACACCACATGCAATACAAACCACACACCCACCTTCGCGGAGGCTCTCAATAGAATTCTACCCAAACAGCAGAGACCTCCAAGGCAGAAATGCATTCAACCACCACAACACAGCACAAACCACAAGACACACTCAACTGTCCCACAACCTAAGCCCCTAAGGTAAAACAGCTTGCCCAATACACTAATCATAGGTGACTCAATAGTGAGACACACTGATGTCCCACTCACTAGGCTGAATAAAGAGACGGTGACAGTCAGGTGCCGGAATCCAACACATAACACACGCACTCAGGTCACTCCACAACAAGTGAAGGTATGACTCTGTCACTGTCTATGTGGGTGTAAATCACCTGAGACACACCTCCCTGGACTACATGAAAAGAGACATGGAGGAACTCTCGGATTATATGGCTCAAGCAGGTATGACCCTAACCCTGAGCAGCATCCTACCATCACCCAGAATGATACCGCAGTACAAGCAGAAAATGATTGATTTCAACAATTGGCTAAGTTTCTGGTGTCATTCTAAGGGGATCCAGTGTCTGTCTACGTGGGATGACAGACCTTGATGCTTTGCCAGAGATTGCCTGCATCTGTCATCCCTGGGTTTCTGGATACTGGCTAAGGCTCTTGCCACCCCCATAGTGCCTTTTTTAAGCCATGTTCCAAAGACCAAATTACCACTGTAACAGCTATAAATAAATGCAATGCGGGGGTCATGCTGCTCAATGCTAGAAGTCTAAATCTCAAGATACACTTGCTCAAAGCACTCCTCAAAATGGAGAACATCGACATTTGTGCTGTAACAGAGACCTGGTTTAAAGCAGCAGAAAGCACACCTGCGCTACCAGGCTATAACTCATTCCACACCTTTCAGCCCCAGAACATAGACCAAAGCTCCAAAAGCAGTGGTGTCTCCTAATTCTTAAAGGATATGCACACCTCCAGACTAGTAGCCCAGCATAACGCATTTGAGATACTTCAGGTACAACTAACATTGGGTAAGATGGTGATTCAGGTCATAGCTTGCTATAGGTCCCTGACCATGTCCCAAGACACTCACTCCACATTCCTAAGCACTCTGGAAACTATTAGAGCCCAACTCAACACTTTTATACAAGGTGACTTCAACTACCCCTCAATCAACTGGGAAAACTACTCATGCACCAATACACTGGCCCAACACTTCCTGGAGTTCATCAATTCCAATGCCTTGGACCTGCTCATTCTTACCCCCCACTAGAAGAAGCAACATCCTTGACCTGGTTATTAGTAACATGGGCAACCATTGATCTACACCAATAGTCAATTCCTCCCTAGTTAGATATAACCACAAACTAATCACCATGGAAATCCACATCTCACCCATAGCCCCCTCAAGCTAACCACCGTGAAAAACTTCTCCAAAGCTGACTTTGGGCTCCTAAAAACAGAGGTGGCTAAATTCACAGCACCCATGTCAATGGAAAATAGATGCACAACTGCTGAATCATACACCAATGCAATGTACAAACACGTACATAAATGCATGGAACTAGCCATACCCAACAGAACCAAGATGCTCTCCTCCAAAAAAAAAAGAAGCCAATCTTGTAGTCCTCTGTTATTAATAACTCTACAATCGAAGGAAGAAACTGTTGCAGAAAAAGGTGAAGTCCTAAAACTGGAAAAACTCCCTTATTAGCCTCAACAAAAAGTTGAGATCTCTCATCAAAACCTCTAAATCTAGCTGTGAAGGCAGAATTGTGGCAGACACTAAAAACAACCACAGAGCCTTCTATAGTTATATCAAGAATTTCCATGGCAATACCCAGGTTTGCGCTGAGTTACTGCACAATGGTACTTCCAATACAGAGTCAACAGATATTGCTGCAATACTGGCCGACAGAATCAATGCCAACTTTACCCTTCTCTCCCCCCAAAGGACTAAGCACAATACTGGTGGAATGCACACAGCAATACTGCAGCACAGGTTAAAGTTGCATTGTCCAAGGCCAAGAATACAGCTTCCATGGGACCTGACAACATCTCTAGATGTGTTCCACATGAACTACAAAGTGAACTGGCACCACATCTGTGTGGGCTGTTCAATCACAACCTCACCTCAGGCTTTGTATGTAACGAATGGCACACTGCTACAGTCATCCCTCTCCATAAAGTTGGAGCGACTACAGAGCCTGGGAATTATTGCCCCATTAGCCTGACGAGTCTGATATGTAACATTATGGAGCACATCATCATGGACCTAATTAACAAGGATATAGGGAATCTCCAAACTCTAGATCCCATGCAATTTGGTTTTGTGCAGGTAGACCATGTCTGCTCAACCTGGTTGACTTCTTTGAGTCAGTCACCAGAGCTGTGGATGAGGGAAAGGCAGTTCATACAGCCTATCTCGATCTGGCCAAGGCTTTTGAAACCATTCCCCACTCAGGAGTTATTGATAAACTCACCGAATTAGGTATCAGTCCCTATATCAGTAGGTGGGTTGCAAATTGGTTCACAGATAGAATCTACAGTGTGAAAGTAGCAGACTCCAAGTCAGACTGCCAACCAGTCACGAGTGGAGTCCCACAGGGATTGGTCCTGGGTCCTTCCTGTTTGTCATCTACTTCTCAGAAATCAAGGCCAACACGGAGGGACTCTGGCTGACCAATTTCACAAACAACTGCAAGCTGGGAGCCATTATTAACTCCCAAAGTGATGCAGACATTCTACAGAAAGGCCTCACTGACACCAATGACTGGTGTCAAAACCATGGCCTTAAGTTTAATGCCAAAAAATGCATCGTCATCCCCTTTGGGAAAAACTCAGTTCCCACTAATTGCCACATTGATGGGAGCCCACTGAACACTGAAGGTGTTATAAGACATATGGGGACACAGGTTGACAGCAACCTCTCCTTCGACCACCACGTTGCCACTGTGGTCAAAAAGTCCTTCTATGTGGCACATCTCATTATCAAGGGTTTTGCATCCAGGAAGAAAGAGGTCATCATCTCACTCTAGTCTTCCCTCATTAGGCCAGTCATCAAGTATAATGCCCCATTTGGCATGTACCTCACTAGACACATACAACAGCTGGAGAGGTCACAAAAGTACCTCATGAAGAGGATCCTAGGCCTTAAACACATGTCCTACACAGACAGACTCAAAAAACTCCAGCTATTCTCTGTCTCATATCGTCTACTAAGAGGCAATCTCTGCTTGACTAACAAAGCCATGTCTGACCCAGCTCTGTTAGAAATGCTACATCCAAAGAAATCCCAATCCCTCCACACCACATACTCCAGAGACCTCAACCTTATTACCACAATCAACAGAACATGCTGGAGGGACAGGTTCATAACCCAGAGACTGCCCATCCTCTGCAGTAGACTTCCCATGCATGTCAAGCAGAGCACCTCACTGGCCCTCTTCAAGAGCAATCTTGAAGAGTGGATGAGAAATAGAAAGTTCAACCCGGGGATCCCTCCATTGGCTCTACTTGATAGAGGCACTGGGAACTAACGTCAGGCAGCATGATGCCAGGGCACTTCTATGGGCTAGGCTTGTAAAGGCTCCAGGGCCATTAGTCTAGTACACACCTATGAATCTATGAACTGAGACGGCAATACCGAAACATTACATTACCAAATGACCACATTACTGACTGAGGTTTCAAGGTAAGTATGCGTTTGGCCAACAAACAACAAAAACACACACCACAGCATGTCAAACCTACCCAGGTGGAAGCTATGCCCCCAAACACTACCCCTAACTAAATTTACAAACTCCAGGATCGCACTAGAGTGGGGAAAAGGACAAATTTATCCATGTTGGTCTTTTGTTTATTTGAAGTAGACCCATATGTGTATATACGTAAATATATGGGTGTGTTTGTGAATGTTATCAGCACACTATTACTCAGGGCACTGATTTTTGGTTTAAAAAATGGAATTATGTCTCATGAGATGATATCAGGGAATTATACCCATGATTTTTAAATGTAATTTCCACTTATTATGGTGATTTCATTATAGATTTCATCTGCATTAATATGTACTGAAAATTAAAACAGATTCTAGGCATAGAATGCAAGCTGTCAATATTATAAATAATAAACATGAGTAGAAATATATCTTGCAGTAAACCTGTTCTCTGGCCTACATTGCTAAATTATGTGAAAATACCATAATTTATTAATTCTTAGACAGTCAAAAATGGGATTTACTGTTATTTTTTCCCCGAATAAACAAATGTCAGTGTCCTTGTCTATAATCACAACAAAAAAAAACAAAGAGCACAGTGTCTCAGTGATTTAAGTTTTTTTTCCTCACAACTGTCTGGGTTCAGTCTTGATCCATGGTTAGTGTGTATGTGAAACTGTGTGTTTTTTCATTTGTATTGATTGATCAGGTACTCTTGTCTATGGATATATATATATATATATATATATATATATATATATATATATATAGATATACATATATATATATATATATATATATATATATATATATACACACTTCTTTGACTTTATTGCCCAGATAGTGGTATGGCTCAATTAGGACTGAAAGTTATCATCAGTAAAACAGTTTACTTACCTGCTTAACAAATACATCTTTATTATTTACTACTATTGAAAAATACATTAAATTCTGACTGTTTAACAGAACCACATAAAAAATCCATCAAAGGTCACAAATAGTAATTTGTCTATAATTAGTATTTAAAGGGAAGGGCAACCCCCTAGCACTGCCACATTTAATATAACATCTGAGACCGCCATTACTCAGAATTAAAGGTGCATACTTGGTTTATACACAGAAACCTGAGCATTTTCCTTTTTCCATATAATCTGGAGAAAAATGCCATTTTCAGGAAATGAACTATGCTGCTCTTAATACGAATGTAATATTACTCTGCTAGTTTGTAGACATATCATGTGGCATAGTAGAATTATACTTAAATTCCAACAGTTTGACAAGAATTGTAGCTCAAATGAATGAAACATCATCATACAATCACTAAATCTATAGCCATGCCACCAACATGTGAAATCACTAATGTTCTACCATAACATGCATAACATACATACCATGCATGACCAAACATGGGCATAGATTTAGTGCAAAAAAAATATATCTTCTGACACCTAACCATTGGCATAAACACAATTCAATCATTAGATAAAGTGATGCTATTTTTCAGTAGACATCAGCTGCCACCACTTAATACTTCTGTGTCTCACTTCATGAATGTCATATGATATTTAATTAGGGCAGCCAAGTTATTTACTGTTTCTACAAATCTAAATAGATAATTGATGTTACTGTTAAGCAGTGTTCCTGTGATAGAAATATTTACTTCTTTATGAACATCTCTGTCTTGATAATCACTGCTTTACTACTGATGTTTTCCATCTTTATCTTATTAATTCCATTACTTTGTTTTATGTACAACTCTTGACATTTCAAAATGTGATCACACATCTGCACTGCCAATGAAAAAGAAATTCATAATAAAACGGATTGAAGTACCATACACTGGCCACATGGTGGGGATATTTTACCATGCAGTATAACAACATTAAAAGAAACTTACGTGTTTAAGATAGCTTTAATCTTTGGCAGTGTGCTATATATGGTGAAAAGACTGGGTATACAAAACAGTTTTGGAGAGAACTCATTTCTTTCCTGAAAGTATACCGGTATATATGCTTTTCTGCACATAAAAGCTAGCAGTCTAATTAAATGAACCACCATTATATATTTAATCTTAGCATTTCAGAACTCATCACTTTACAGTAGAAGTGATAAACCATCGTCCATATCTTTAAAATAATAACAAGGCGAATGGCGATCACATCAGGTCTGCTTTGCATAGTTTTCCACACATTATGCATTGTCTCATCCTAGTTACCATGACATCAAATTAGTTAAATAGCATATGTTGTAAATGATTTATGAAAATATATGGACAGCTGGTTAGTTAATGGGGCAAGATAGATAGAAAAAAAAATGAATGCAAATGGAAGAAGAAATGTTTGATATTTTTACAATGTGCATGATAGTCAGAGATTTTCAGGTCTGCCCTAGGGGAAAATGAATATTTGCATTACCCATATGTTTTAATATTAGCCTATCCAGGATATCATCTTCAGTATGTAGTATGATTCCTGGCCCCAATCTTGTCTCTTTTTTCTGCTCTTTGAAATGCAATGAAAGATTTAAATTTCTACTGACCTGAAAATAGTCCATATAGAAGATTGGTGTTGTACCGCGGTTTGCAAATGAAATAAACTCACTAGCCAGTTGTGCATTACAACTGCCACTTACTGACCCCTTCAGCACACCTGCCAGACATCCTCAATTGTGTATTTATTTCACTGGAGTGCACACGTCCTGAAACTGTGTATAGTGGGAATAAGATCTGCTGTATTTCTGGCTACATTTATAACAGAGAGTCCACTCCCCAATGTCCCTTTCCTAACCAGGTATAAAATGAATAAATTCACATGCTTGGGAGGGTCAAAGACCTTGCTATGCAGATCTTCTTCTTTCTCCCTTCCTTTGAAATCTCATAACATTTAACTTCAAAACACTGAGACCATAACATCGAAAACCTAAAACACTGAAAACCCAAAACAATGAAACCTCAAAACACTGAAACATTGCATAATAATACTGAAAACCATAACGCACATGTAAATAATATCCCCTCCAAGTATAACAACACCAAACTAACAAACACACTTTTTACATTTCCACGGGGGACAACCCCCCACAAATTTAATATACCAACTCCAAGATCGCACTACAGTGGAAAAAAGTTAATTTCCTAACCTCACTGTATCGCAGTCACCATACAGAATGTAAACATAATGTCTAAATCAATTACCTGTATTGCCTAAAAACACATACAGATTGGCAAAATAAACACTTTTTCCCCTATTCACTTCTCCCAGTACTTATCAGAACACTAACTTAACTTCCATGAAAGCAACACATTCAAATGTTAACATTCTGTATGGTAATCATGCTACAGTGGGGTTAGGAAATTTTTTTCCACTGTAGTGTGATCTAGGAGTTGGTATATTTTATTTATGGGGGGCAAAGCCCTCCACATGGGGGTGCAGGGGGGCTTGCCCCTTGCAGAAACATAGTTAAAAGTGTGTTTCTTACTTTGGTGTTATTATAGGTAGAGGGGATGTTATTTGCATGTGCGTTGTAGTTTTCTATGTTATAATGCACACTTTCAGTGTTGTGAGTTTTCGTTGTTTTGGGTTTTCAGTGTTTTGGGGTTTTGATGTTATGGTTTCAATGCTTTGAATTTCAGTGTTATGAGATTTATATTTATGGGTCCCAGTAACTTTCTCAAATGGTACATTGATTGACATCTGTTTAACTGTCACAATTTGGTCAACTAAACAGATGGACCACAGGTGTGCTAGAGTGACAATCCTGAGTAGGGGAATATACCATTTTCCCCAAGAATTGTGTGATCTCACAGTTAGAATATATAATTAGCATGGGTTGTGGAGGTGCAGGGGGGCTTGCCCCCTGCAAAACAACAATCGTGTATGTTTTTTTTCAGTTTTGTATGCAGCAAGATTAATTCTTGGTGCATGTGTAGTACTGTGTCAATGTGCATAATGTTGATCAATTTGTTTCAACATTATGTACATTAACATAAACAGTGCTAAATCAATTTAAGTAGATCCATATGTGTGTGTGTGTGTGTGTGTGTGTGTGTGTGTGCGCGTGTGTATGTATATATATATATATATATATATATATATATATATATATATATAGTTATTTATATTCTACAAAGAAACAGCTCCAGTACTTATTATTAATGCCCACCCCTCCAGATATGTCTAAAGGTCAGTTCTCTGTGCTTTCTCCTATCAATGTGGTGAATTTGGGCATCCTGAGGCAATGTAGCAACTGCCTCATATACACTGACAACCTTCTTCTCTTACCTCCCAACACTCAGACTTTCAAGAGATGTATTTATATATCCAAATTGGAAGCCACGCACTTTCCAGCTAAGACCGGAATAGGTGGTCAAGAGGGGAAGGTCAACACTTGCACCACACCACATGGAAAACATAGCCCTCCAGAACACACACTGGCACTGCCTTCACATAAAAACACAAACCACACACCCACCTTTGTGGAGGCTCTCAATAAAAATCTACCCAAACAGAAACAGCAGAGACCTCCAAGGCAGAAATGCACTCAACCACCACAACACAATGCTAATAATGAGACACATAACTCTCCTAAACAGTGTGCAACTCAACCAAAGCCCCTAAGGCAAAACAGTATGCCCAACACTCTAGTCATAGGTGACTCGATAGTGAGGCATACTGATGTCCCACTCACTAGGTTGAATAAGGAGAAAGTAACAGTCAGTTGCCTGTCAGGTGCCAGGATCCGCCACATAATGCATGCACTCAAGTCCCTCAACAACAGATACAAATATGACTCTGTAATTGAACAGAACCGGCCAACCGAATTCTTTCCCTAGGAAAGAATTTGGTGTTCTGCAGCTTCGCTATTTTTAGCGTTCGATCAAAACAGTTCGATATTAAAACATTCGAAGTTTTAAAACTTTGATGTTCTGATATAGACCCCCTGAGCAGCATCCTACCATCACCCAGAATGATACCACAGTACAAGAAGAAAATGACTGATTTCAAAAATTGGCTAAGTTTCTGGTGTCATTCTAAGGGGATCCAGTATCTGTCTGCCTGGGATGACATGATTGACAGACCTTGATGCTTTGGCAGAGATGGCCTGCATCTGTCACCCCTGGGCTTCCAGATACTGGCCAAAGATCTTGTCACCCCTATAGTGCCTTTTTTAGGCAGTATTCCAAAGACCAAATTACCACCATAACAGCTACAAACAAATGCAAACTGAGGGTCATGCTGCTCAATGCTAGAAGTCTAAATCTCAAAATGCATGCTCTCAAAGCACTCCTTAAAATAGAGAACATTGACATTTGTGGCATAACAGAGACCTGGTTCAAGGCAGCAAACACCCATGCACTACCAGGCTACAACTTATTCCACCTAACAGGGACCTGGTTCAAGGCAACAGAAAGCACCCTGGCACTACCAGGCTACAACTCATTCTACACCTTTCAGCCCCAGAACATGGACCGAAGCTCCAAAGGCGGTGGTGTTTCCATATTCATAAAGGATGCGCACACCTCCAGATTGGTAGCCAAATATGGGACTTCTCTTGTTTGGCATCTACTTCTCTGAAGTACAGGCCAACACTAAGGGACTCTGGCTAACAAAGTTTGTAGATGACTGCAAACTGGGAGCCATTATTGAATACCCAAATGATGTGGATATTCTACAAAAGGGCCTTATAGAAACAGATGCTTGGTGACAGAGCCATGGGCTCAAGCTCAATGCCCAGCCATGGGCTCAAGCTCAATGCCAAGAAATGTATAGTTATCCCCTTTGGGAAAAAACATGTACCCATGAATTACCACATGAGTGGCAGTACACTAAACACCGCAAGTGTGATAAGAGACTTAGGGACACAGGTGGACAGTGGTCTCACCTTCGATAACCACATTACCACAACAGTCAGAAAATCCTTCTATGTGGCATACCTCATCACTAAGGGCTTTTCATCCAGAAAAAAGGAGGTCATTGTTCCACTGTACTCATCGCTCATTAGACCCATTATAGAATACAATGCCCCATTTGGTATGCACCTCTCAAGACATCTGCAACAACTGGAAAGGCTGCACAAATACCTCACTAAAAGAATCACAGGCTTGAAGCAGATGCCCTATGCTGACCATCTAAAAATACTCCACCTATACTGTGTCGCATATCATCCACTCCGAGGTGATCTCTGCTTAACATACAAGGCCATATCAAATCCAGAGCTGATGGACACGCTACACTTAAATAAATCCCAATCCCTCAGAGACACACACTCCAGGGATCTAAACCTTGTCATCACAATTAACAAAACATGATTGAAGGATAGGTTCCTGACCCAGAGATTTCTCAGACTCTGGAATAAACTGCCTATACATGTCAAGCAGAGCACATCTTTGGCCCACTTCAAAAGGAACCTTGATGATTGGATGGGAGATAGGAAATTCACCCCGGAGATCACGTCAGTCACCCTGCTAGACAGGGTTCCAGGGAAGTAAATACTGTGGGAAGAAATAGCTAGGGAATTGTTATGGCTAGGCTTGTATAGGTCCTAGGGCTGATAGCCTAGTACCAGCCTATGAACCTATGAACCTATAATGCATCTGAGATACTTCAGGTGCAGCTAACATTAGGTAAGACAGCGATTCAGGTCACAGCCTGCTATAGGTCCCCAACAATGTCCCAAGACCCATACTCCACGTTCCTAAGAACCCTGGAAAATATTAGGGTCCAACCTAACAACATCATATTGAATGACTTCAACTACTCCTCCATTAGCTGGGAAAGCTACTCATGTACCAATACACTTGCCCAATGTTTCCTGGAATTCATTAATTCCAGTGCCCTGGACCAGCTTACCCCCACTAGAGGTAGCAATATCCTTGACCTGATCATTACCAATATGGGCGGCCACTGCTCTACACCAATAGTCAACTCCTCCCTGGTTAGATCCACCAAACTAATCACCTTGGATATCCACATCCATCCTACCTGCCCCTGCAAAGGAAACCACCAGGAAAAACTTCTCCAAAGCTAAGTTTGGGCTCCTAAAAACAGAGGTGGCTAACTTCATGACACCCAAGCAAATGGAAAATAGTTGCGCGATCACTGAATCATACACCAATGCACTGTAAGAACATGTACAAAAATGCATGGATCTCACCATACCCAATAGAACCAAGATGCTCTCCTCCAAAAAAAGGAAGCCAATCTGGTGGTCCCCTGCCATAAACAAACTCTACAACAGAAGGAGGAAACTCATGCAGAATAAGGCGAAGTCCCAAGACTGGAAAAACTCCCTTATCAGCCTCAACAAAAAGTTGAGATCCTTCATCAAATCCTCCAAAGCTAGCTATGAAAACAGAATTGCAGCAGATCATAAAGACAACCACAAGGCCTTCTATAGTTATGTAAAGAATCTCCTTGGCAATACGCAGATTTGCTCTGAGTTACTGCACAATGGTACCTCTTATACCGAGCCAAAAGATATTGCTAATATACTGGCCAACAGATTCAGTGCTAACTTTACCCCCTCAAAGAACCAATTACAATACCAGTAGATTGCCAGGCACCCAGTATTACTGCTGCACAGGTTAAAACAGCACTGTCCAAGGCCAAGAATACAGCTTCTATGGGACCTGACAATATCCCTGGCTGTGCTCTACATGAACTCCAAAGTGAACCGGCACCTCACCTGTGTGCCCTGTTCAATCACAGCTTCACCTCAGGCTTTGTCCCTACCAAATGGTGCACTGCTACAGTCATCTCTCTCCACAAAGGAGGAGTGACTACAGACCCTGGAAACTATCACCCCATTAGCATGACAAGTCTGATATGCAAACCTATGGAACACATCATCATGGACCTAATAAACAAGGATGTAGGGAATCTCCAAACTGTGGATCCCACGCAGTTTGCTTTTGTGAAGGGTAGATCATGCCTGCTCAATGTGGTCAACTTCTTTGAATCAGTCACCAGAGCTGTGGATGAAGGCAAGGTGGTTCATACAGCCTACCTTGATCTGGCCAAGGCCTTTGATAGCATTCCCCACTCAGGAATCATAGAAAAACTCACTAAGCTAGGCATCAACCCCTATATCACTAGGCAGGTTGCAAACTGGCTCACAGATAGAACCCACAGTGTGAAAGTAGCTGACTGCGAATCAGACTGCCGACCAGTCATGAGTGGAGTCCCACAGGGTTCGGTCCGGGTCCTCTGCTATTTGATATGTACTTCTATGAAGTCCAGGCCAACATTAAGGATCTCTGGCTGATAAAGTTTGCAGATGATTGCAAGCTGGGAGCTATTGTTAACTCCCCAAGTGATGTTGACATCCTACAGAAAGGTCTTACTGAGACCAACAACTGGTGTAAGAACCATGGCCTTAAGCTCAATGCCAAAAAATGTGTCATCATCCCCTTTGGGAAAAACCCAGTTCCCATGAATTACCACATCAATGGTAGTCCACTGATCACAGAAGGTGTTATAAGAGATCTGAGAACAGGTTGACAGCAGCCTCTCTTTTGTCCACCACATTGCCATTGTGGTCAGAAAGTCCTTCTATGTGGCACATCTCATTACTACGGGTTTTGCATCCAGGAAGAAAGAGGTCATTGTCTCCTTCTACTCTTCCCTTATTAGGCAATCATCGAGTACAATGTCCCATTTGGCATGCACCTCACTAGACAGCTGCAACAACTGGAGAGGCCACAAAAGTACCTCACAAAGAGGATCCTAGGCCTTAAACACTTGTCCAATATGGACAGACTCAAAAAACTCCAACTTTTTCCTGTCTCATATCGCCTACTTAGAGGAGTTCTCTGCTTGACTTACAAAGCCATGTTTGACCCAGCTCTGTTAGAAATGCTACATCTAAAGAAATACAATCCCTCCACACCACACGATCCAGAGATCTCAACCTCATTACCATAATCAACAGAAAATGCTGGAGGAACAGGTTCATAACCCAGAGACTGCCCATGCTATGGAATAGACTTCCCATAAATGTCAAGCAGAGCACCTCACTGGCTCTGTTCAACAGAATACTTGATGAGTGAATGGGAAATAGAAAATTCACCCCAGGGATCACTCCAGTGGCTCTACCTGACAGGGGCACTGGGAACTAAGGTTGGGTGGCACGATGCCAGGGTAATCCTATGGGCTAGACTTGCAAGGGCTCCAGGGCCATTAGCCTAGTACAGACCTATGAACCTATATATGCACACATGCGCACACACACACATATAGGAGGGTATTGGGAAGGATTACTTGCTTTATAGCAGCATGTGTAATGTAATGTTACTTTATCATAACATGCCCCAGGATTCAATAAACTCCATGCAGGAATAGTGCTATTTCCACACGGAGTGAATGATGTCCACATCTGCATAGCCTTATCAGCAGCACGCCTTACATATTAATAAAAGCACGCTACTGAGAATGGCTCTGTGGATATCAACACTGAATGAGTGCAGGGGGCATGTTTCAGTAGTGCTTGCAGATCCAACATGCCCCCTGCACTCTGAAAGTGCCACACGACCCTTTCTAAATGCTTTCAGTGTCAATGGACACTGAAAACAGGTATTTAAATGGGAATCAATGGAGGGTGTGTGTGACAGGTACTGTCACACACCCCTGCATTGTCAAAGTGCCATACGGCACTTTCTAAATGCTTTCAGTGTTCACAGAAATTGAAAGCAGGGATTTAAATGGGAAGCAATGGAGGGTGTGTGTGACAGGTACTTTCACATACCCCCTGCATTGTGAAAGTACCATACAACAATTTGATCATGCGTCTCAACCTGTTAGGGCAAAAAATCTGGACAAAGCCTAAAATGATTGGGGGGGGGGGCACACCTCTCAACCTCTTAGAACAAAAAATTTGGGCAAAGAGTAAAATGATGAGGGCATACCTCTCAACCTCTTAGAGCAAAAAATCTGGACAAAGTCTAAAATGATGGGGGACAAAATGGGACAGATTTTAAATATTGCCCTTACAAACTTAGAAAGTCAATAGAGGAACAGGGTTTGTATTAACATAACATTTTCAGAAGGATTAGAAGTCTGAAACTCAAATGTCTGCCATTATGTAGTGACTTCAATCCTGATATTGCTCATACAGACGTAGAGAGTTGATAGAATGACAGGTAGTGCATTACCGAATATGAATTACAAATTGTATTAATACATGTAAATAAAGTGCTTGTATTAATTTTTTTCAGTGTAAGAAACTTCTCTGTGTGGAAGATTTCAGTCCATATATCTCTAGTTAATCACTGTATATTAATCAGATCAGACAATAGTAGTAGAAGTAACGCACTTAAACTTGTCTTAAGTCAAACAAAACAAAACAAAAAATAATAAAAAATATATAATTGTACAGCATTACCAATTATTCAAAAGTAATCCAAGCAATGCAGGCAGGCAGTCTATTTCCAGTCAAAAATCGTTTATTAAGTACACAGACAAGCGATCCAAGTAAAACAAAAATAGAGTAATAATTTACCCATATTTAGAAAGCTTGTGAGGAAATTATTACTCTATTTTTGTTTTACTTGGATCACTTGTCTGTGTACTTAATAAAGGATTTTCGACTGGAAACAGACTGCCTGCCTGCCTGCCTTGCTTGGATTACTTTCGAATACTTAGTAATGCTGTGCAATTATATATTTTTTATTATTATTTTTTGTTTTGTTTGTTTTGACTTAAAACGAGTTTAAGTTCGCTACTTCTACTACTATTGTCTGATCTGATTAATATACAGTGATTAACTAGAGATATATGGACTGAAATCTTCCACACAGAGACATTTCTTACACTGCTTTGTTTTTGGACCCACTACACTTGTTTAGTGGGTTGTTTTGAGACTTCGGGGATACCACGGAGATTACTTGTTTTTTATTAATTTTTTTCCATTCTAAGTTAAGTTTAAATGTAGCTGAGTAGGTTTGCATGTTGCGACCCTCTGCTCTGCATTGCTTAAACATGTCATAGGAGCTAAATACAAATGTATAGCTAAAATTCTCAAAGGCGAGATAGCATAGTGGTTAGAGTCCCGGCTTTGCATACAGCAGTTCACAGTTAGAGTACCAAGACAGGCCCTATATTTTTTAATGGGAAAGCATTGTTAAAACTATTTTTTTATTTTAAATTATACAGTAATTAATATGAAGTATAGCTGGTTAAAAATGGAAGTTTCAGTGCATATAACATATGAAATCACCCATGTATACACAAGTGTCCCATACAGTATAGTCACACTCCAAGGTAATGTAATGAAAGCACATAGGGGGTTGTCATGTAAAGTACATCATATACACTGAATAATATGTTAGTAATGATTAATTAATTTACGATTTTGATATTTTTTTAATGAAAACTGAACAATGCTTAGCAGTGCTCAGCTCTGCTCAGCCAGTTTGAGCATTGCTTAGATGTTAATTCTAAGCAGCAGTCAGCATAGCTAAGTGAATTTGTGCACTGCTAACCACTGCTCAGCAATTTCCCCTTTAAGCACTGCTCAACTTAGCTTAGCGAATTTGCGCACTGCTTAGCTGTGCTCAACATTTGCAAATGGTCCAATGATGGAAAAGGGTGGGAATATGGCCTTATTTAAACTGCACAGGTGGGAGTACAGCCAGAACATGTTGTAGTTTGATCTGTGCAGGAACCATGTCTGGCATTGGAGAGGGAGCGCATTTTTGGGTACAGCACTTGAGCATTCTAGAGTCCAAGGTCATGGCTGAACACCTCATTGAACACCATGATGATAGACTGCTGCAGGGCCAGTACCAGGGCTCACAGGACAAAGCAGAGGCCTGGGACCATCTGCCACATGATCTCACCAGTGCTACTGCAATCCCCCAAACTGGTGAGCAGGTACAACATCATTATGTAGATCTAAAGCATAGGAAGGGGCCACTCTTGGCCCAGTGGATCCAAAATGCTTGGCTATGGAATGCTCCAGTAGTTTGTAAGTATCCCATCCATAGCTATACCAAATTCTAGCCTGAGTATGTGATAGACAGGTATGCATAATGTTTGTTTTCCCCCCTACAGCTGCAGTGGAGAGGGCTAGCTATCTGGAGGCACATGCCAACAGACTGTCAAGGCTGCGCTGACAGGCTGGTGAGTACAGATCTATCTTGCAGTATATAGTGCAATAAATAAGAAGGAGTATATTGTTTACTGCCAGTAGACATAGTTTATGTGTCTACTGAATAAATAAAGTTTGCCAGACTAACATCGATCTACAGGATATGCAGTAGTAAAGCACTGTGTCATATTACTAAAATAAAGACTTATACAGCAAACTATTGTGTTTACTCTGGTATGTTGTTGTAGAAATAGAATGTGTACAAGTTCTTCACAGCAAATATGGCTTTGACACCATGAATTAACTGAGGTTGTTCTGAGAACCAGCTATTATGCAAAACAGTAGATTGTGGATCTGTAAAAACAAGATATAAATGAAATATGAAATATGTTATGCACTAAGATCTGAACCCTGAATAGGAATGTCTAAAGTATTATAGTGTGTTCCCTGCAGCATTACCTTGTGTTAACCTTTGCTTTCCAGATTGTATTATTTCAAAGGATTAATACACAGTACATATCTGTCATGCATGAATCTCAGGATTACAATACAAGGTCAGACTGTCTAACTCACACAGTATTATGCTGAAATCAGTCAAATGAGAAACAGCCATTCCCCAGTAGCTCAGTGTGATGACAAATAGCCTTGTTGTTCATTTTAGCACACCCACACACGGTTTGAATCCAGGGAGTGGTACTGGGATGTATGTATATATATATATATATATATATATATATATCTATATATATATATATATATATATATATACACTCAAAAAATCTTGAGTATTTGTTGAAACAGTCTGATATTGGTAACAGATATTTTCTCCATGGGTCTTACAAGTAAAGAAATGTTTGTAGTAGTTGTATGGAGGGTATACTAATACACCATGTATAACTGTTCCATTGTCCAACCCCATTCCTGCAAATGACAGCAGGATAGTTGCATACACTATGCACTCTTCCCAATACATGTCTCTCAAGTGTCACTCTGTCATGGTCACTGCTGCTAATAACCTTGGACACAGATAGGAATCCAGGTGAAGTATGCCAGTAGCAGACTCACACAACATCAGTACAGGGTACCCCTTCTTTGCCAGATATGTAACCCTGGCATGTACAAACCCCCTCTAGTAATGTACCCATAGCTGTCACAGTCTGCCCGATACCATTACAGGATGACAGTTTAACAGGTATGTATGTGCTACAGAAGCTATGGGCTATAGGTAGATGTAAATTGAGGGCAGACCTGTAGAGTATTGAGCAATACTGTTGTGAAAAATAGAAGCCTATACAGTTGTTAATGGGCTTTTTTCTCTCCACCCACCCCTTATCTACATCAATAATTATTATTCATATACTACGGGTATGTTTTTCTCAAAACCTATTTTTGGGACATGTGTTCTATTATTGTTCATATATTTAATTGGTTGCATATTAACATACTTTGTTCAAATACCATTGTTGGTGGCTTGTTGCTGTCAATGTAACTGGCATGCTGTTACAATGCTTACTGTTATTCCATTTATGCATGTGTTCTCTTTTCTATGCAACTGTTTCAAATCTTTTGTTTTGTGTTAATTTGAACACCCACGCATACTGTTATAACTAATTATGAAACGTTTTGTTTATGACTAACCAATATATCTTGGAAAACCTCAACACCATTGCACATTTAGGAAGGCAGATCCCAGCGATTCTGCCTGTCCCGCCTCATCTGGCCATGGCACTGGGCCCTACCATGTCTGGGACCCAACCTGGAACTTTCTTCTCTGCTGGTCCTGCAACACCTTCAGGTGGAACTGACATCTCCGGGTGTGGGCGTGGAGAGGAGCCCATCACCTACCGCAAGTTCTGTGGTGCGGTGAGCAGCATCATCTTTTCCAAGTTGAATGGATGGCTGAGCAAGATGGAGTGCCACCTGGTGCACCTGGAGGGGCAGGCTGACCCTGTTGTCCAGCCCCCAGCACAGCCACCTTTGGGGCTGTGAAGGTGCAGTGGTGACTGCATATGGATGGGGACCTCAGTCCCACTGTATCCATTTGGGGGCTCATGGGCATCTGATTCCTAACCACCCTCCCTGTCGAAGGTGTTTATCCCCCTCATGTGTCATATACCACCCCTGTCTGCTGTCTTGTGTGTCTTGTCTGTCTGCAAATGCACCCTATCCTAACCAACCTACCTCCCCAAACATAGCTACAGCCCTTCCCCAACATCCCACTCTCACCTTAACGAAAAAAATGACATCTGTCCCACAAAAAAATCTTTGCCCCATACATAGCTCTACATTTACCCCCATGTCCAGTGACATAAATCAATCTACACTCAAATTACTCTACATATCTATGCTGCCAACAACCCTCCCTGTGGTGTGTGTGGCTGTATCTTCCACATTTTCCACATCATTCACAGCTGTTGCTGCAGAAGAAATGTAGAGCTATGGTCTTTTCCTACACCTGTCCTGCACATCCCTAGCTGCTTTTCCTAATGTTTTACCCCTCTGCTTGCCCCCATTTCACCACTTTCCTATCACCCTTTTCTCTTCTCTTTATTTAAAATTACCATGGGTTTAAGTGGGAATAAGTGCTGCTAAGCAAAGCTAAGGGGACTTAACGATCTCTTAGCATAGCTTAGCTTCGCACAAAACCACACAAACCCACTTACAACTGCTTAAAAGTACTTTAATCACCCTGTCTCAATCTGCCCTTGTTCTGCCCTGCAACAAAATAATTACCGCTGCAAAGTTTTGAACCCAGGACGCTGTGCACTACAATCATAGCAACATACGACTACACCATCTAAGCTGTGAGAATTTATAATGGTTTCACAAATATATCAATGCATTATAGTCATTTAACACTAGTGAAAAAAAAAGTCATCACTACCAAGTCTTGAAATCAGGAAACCATGCACTACAATCACAGAAATGTACTGCTACACCATCCGAGCTGTGAGAATTTGTAATGCTTTTACAAACATATCATGCATTACAGGCATTTAACATAAGGTGGGAAAATGCACATTGCTGGCAAGCCTTAAACCCATGACCATGTGTGCACTCCAGTCACAGCAGCTACCACTACTCCATATGAGCTGTGAGAATCAGATGGCCACCCAACATTAGGGAAAACCTGTGGAATTAGTAATGTTGTGTATGTGTGTATATATATATATATATATATATATATACTCACCCTCTTAGTGCAAGACAGCTGCACAAAGCCTGACAAAGTGGGAAGATAAAGGCCAAACAATAGGGACATATTTGAAATATGGGTGTTATAAGCTCAGAAGATTGCTAGAGTACCATGGTTTGTTCTAACATTTAGTTTCTGATAGATTTCAGGTCTGAAACACAAATGATTGTCATCATTTAGTGATGTCAATGCTCACATCATCCCAATAATTTGTCAGAAATCCACAACAGTTATGGGGAACAGACCACAAATATAAGCCATGCATCTGGACAGTCTTTAGAAATCTGGACAGTGGAGAGGTATGACTGTAGTCATGTAACAGAAGAGAAAAACACTGAGAGCTGCCAACCATTTCACCCAGCACCTTCTAGACTACAGTCAGACCAACACATCACTACCCCAAATCAGCTCTGGGGAATTACTTGTGCATTTACAAGTGTATCATACACTACAGGGATATAGAAAAACAAGAATGTGGTGCAGATAATTGGTTCAACCAACAACTGAACAAGACTAAATCAGAAACAAAAGAGGATGAACCAAACCATTGCAGGCAGCAGATAAAAAATAATTCCGTTTAGTGGTATGCACTTTTGCAGCCCATCATCGTCTGATGAAGAAGCTTGATGGGCTGTGAAAGTGCTTACCATTAAATGTAATTCTTTTTTATCTGCTGCCTCCTGTGGTTTGGTTCATCCTCTTTTGTTTTTGCCTTACTACAGGGATGTAACTGTAGGGAAAAACAGACATCAGTGAGAAATTGTCTACCCACAACCATTTGCACCAAAGTCCAAGCAAGATACCAGTAAGCCAACTGAACTCTAGAGTATAACAACTGTTTAAACAAACATATCCTGATTGCCAGTCACACACTACTCCTACATATACTGGCCCAAGTCATGGTGTACTTGGAATCCTGAGCTGTTACGGGGCATTTCTCAGTCTACTCCTACAAATATATACAGCTGATAGACCACCAGCAACTGTAGCAGCATGCACAGTCAGATAGAAAAGGATCTATGACATTCACATCTGCCCCTCTCCCTACTAAGCCCAACAAACATTTACACCCTACACTGCTACACAATCTTGACAGTCTGTTAACAATGGCCAGGCATACAGTACATAACTCAACTGTACAGATTTCCACAGAATGTCCAGGGTGTGGGACCATATTTATGGCTACTGCCTCATAACATTTCTGGGATTTGCTAAATCACTGGGATGATATCTGGAGTGAAGTCACTAAATAATGATATACTATACCTCTGAACCTCTTACTGCAAGACATCTGGACAAAGCCTGACATACGTGGGGGACAGAGGGCCACAAATAGGGACATATCTTAAATAATGATGTTATTTATTTATTTAATTATTTATTTATTGACATTTGTTATCCGGGTTTGTCCAACTGGGCTTGTGGCCCATTTTCAGTGGAGACCCGAGGAGAAAAGCTCCAGTAATACATTTTAAAACAAGTACAATTTTAAACAATATTGATATAATAGCAGTTATAGCAAAATTATTCACATATGTTGGGATACATGCATAAAGTTAAAGTTGCATTAAAAAGAAGCTAAGTAACAATTTTACATTGATATAGTTCAATAGGTCAACAATGAACATTTTTTGTTTGTATAAAATTGTGCAAATGCATAGTAGACACATTGGAGAGAGAGGTGTAATGAGGTACTAAGTATGGTCCTTTTGAGGGTACATAAAAGGAAGGAAGACTAGGTAGGGTCATGGCAAGGGCAGGTTCTGGAATTGAGAAAATAAGCTTTTAGTTAATTTTTAAAGTGTGAGGTGTGAGAGATTGGACGTAAGTCAATGGGAAGTTTGTTCCAAGCATGGGCAAGGGAGTGTTTGTAGAGTAGTTTGCCTACTGACCTTTTTGGGTGGTAGATATCAAGTAATTGTTGGTTAGAAGTATGGATGGTCCGGGATGGGATGTAGATGGAGACTAAGGAAGATAGAGATGGACAGAAGGAGGGTTTATAAAGAATAGACTGTAGCATATAAAATTGATAAGATAGCAGAAACTGGGGAAGTTCAAGCCATTGAAGAGAGTTTAAAGAAATGCAGTGGTGTGAGTTGTATGGGGAGTTAGTAATTAATCTGGCTATTTTATGGTAAGTCTGTTGCAGTTTGTTTAGAGTGGAGGCCTGGATATTGGTAAGAACTGGGGCGGCATATAAGAGGGAGGGGAGGAGGAGTGCCTAGCCCAGGGTAAGTCTAGATTCAGGGGTTAGGAATTTTTTGTTCCGATATAGCAGACCTAGTTTCTGTTTTTTTTTTTTTTTATACATTGGAGTATGTGTAGATTGAACTTGAGTTCATCATCGATAATGACCCCTAGGAGTTTTGTGTGGGTGTCAGGATGGATATTTGTATTGTTAGAAGATGTAATAAAAAAGGAGGTTTTGTGATGAGAAAGAGAACGGGGAAGGAAAAGTAGGAGTTTGGTCTTTTTGGGATTTAGGATCAATAGGTTGTGAGAGAGCCATTGTTCAGTGGATAGTAGGGCCTGTTGGGTCAGGGAGTGTAGTTCAGGAATGTTATTTGAGATGGATATAAGTGTGGAGTCATCGGCATACTGAATAAGGGAGGATTCTTTGCATGAGGTGTAAAGATCATTGGTGAAGATGTTAAACAAAAGGGGTCCCAAGATAGAGCCTTGGGGAACACCAGTGGAGATGGGAAGGAAAGGTGAGGAGTATGAGAGCCATTTGACAGATTGTTCCCTGCCAGATAGGTAACTATTAAACCAGGCAAGTGTGGAGGGTGATAGGTGGAGATTTGCGAGTTTGGAATGTAGTAGAGGATGAGAAACAGTATTGAAGGCTTTGGAGAGATCTATGAAGAGACAGGAAATGAGTTTATTATTATCTAGGTCCTCTGCAATGATATGAGTGAAGGAGAGAAGGGCAGTGGTGGTGCTGTGGTGAGGACGAAATCCATGTTGGGTAGGGGTAAGTAAGTGGTGTGTGAGGAGGTGATTGAGAAGCTGTGAGTGAATACATTTTTCTAATATCTTGGAGAGGGGGGACAGAATGGCAATGGGTCGGTAGTTTGAGGGGTCAGTGGAGTTTCCACCTTTATGAAGAGGGATAGTTAAGAAATATTTCCAAAGGTTGGGGACAGTTGATTCCAGAATAGATTGATTAATTAGTATAGATACAGGATAGGCAATTGAGTCAGCAGCAAGTTTGAGGAATGTAGGCAATAGATTGTCAGTGGAAGGAGAGCAAAGTTTTAGCTTGAGTAGCAGAGATTTGATGTAAGTAATGGGAACTGGCTGAAAAGAAAACAAAGTTGTGTTAGTGGGACTTGGAGAGGTGGGTGAAGTAGAGTTTGGCTTAGAGGTTACCAGATTTTGGATGCAAGAGATAAAGTGTTTATTCAGGAGGGTAGATGTTTCCTGAGAGGAAGTGTTAGGGTATGGGAGGGGATTAGAGGGCTTTCCAGGATAGAGGATGTTGTTGAGAGTTGACCAAAATTTGTGAGGATTGGATTTGTTGTTAAGCTGAGCAGAGCTATAGTATAACTTTTTATCATTGGTTGTATGCTTTTTGCAAGGTTCCTCAGTTGCCTGTATTTTTGAAGAAAAGGTGGTTGTTTAGTTTTAGTCCAGGTTTTCCAAGCATGATCTCTTTGTTTCATAAGGGACCTAGTCTCTTTGGAGAGCCAGGGACCATGGTTTGATTTTACTCTGATCTTCCTAGAGGGAGCTAAGGAGTTTAGAGTATTCATGAAGATGCTATTGAAAGTGCTTACAGCATCGTTTAGGGGGAGGTGTTTTAGAATGGACCAATCTATGTTATGGAGAATAGAGTTAAATTGGGATGAATTGAAAGTCGATAGTTTTCGACAGTCTTTGATAAGGTGGGGTTTAGGAATATGGGAGTAGTGTCTTAAGATGGTGGTAGGGAGATGATCACTGAGGGAGTCAGGTAAGGTGGTGGGATTGTGGTATTGGTGGGGGGAATTGGTAAGGATCCAGTCTATGATGGAGCTGGAAGAGGAATTTTTATGGAAGCGAGTGGGAGATGTTATAAGTTGGTGGAAGCCATGTAGGTGGATACTGAGTTGGAGGGAGTCAGTTGTGAGTTTAGACCAATCAATGTTGACATCACCAAGGATAAGTATCTCATATGGTATGTTGTGGGAGAACCAGGATAGGATGTTTTCAAGAATGGGCAGATTGTTACCAGGAGGAAGGTAGATAGAGGCAATTGCTAGTTTTTTGTGGGGATTCAGATGGCAGTTAAGGATGATGATTTCAGCTGGGAGGAAGTCAGGAATTGGGGAAGGGTATGGTGAGATGTTAAGAATGTTTGAGTAGAGGATGGCCATGCCACCACCTTTTTTTACAGGTCTATCAGATCAGAAGATATTATAACCTGGTGGGAGTATTTCACTATTTGAGATGTGTGACTTGAGCCAGGTTTCAGATAGGGAGAGGATGTGAGGGGTATTTTGAGCTATCCATGAGTGCAGCTCAGTGACTTTATTTGCTAGACTCTGAATATTCAATGAGAAAATAGTTAAGTATTTGAATGGAGATGATTGGTGTGACTGAGGTTGATGACTGTTAAAGGAGTAAGATGGGGCAGTGTAGAGGTAGTTTTGGGGAGAGAAGAGGGGCCAGGGTTGGGATGGATATCTCCAGAACAAAGTAGTTTTTAGTGAGGAGATTGTGTGTAGTAGATGCTAGATGGAGTTTGTATAGTTTTGACTTAGCTTTGTGGGAAGGTTTAAAAACCTGTATTATGGTTAGTTTATATAGACTTGAGATAGAGGTAGTAAAGAGATTAGTGGAGATAGTAAAAGATGAAGTAGTTGGATATATGTTGTATGAGTGAGAAGCTGGTGAACATAGGAGTGGGTCAGAGAGACTGGAGTGGTAAGAGGTGGAGAGAGAGAGAATAAGGAGTAGTGTAGAAGATATTAGAAAATAATACATGTTGGAATAAAATATGGTCAGATAGAGTAGGGAGAGACAGTGGTATAGATGAAGTGTTGTTGACAAGATTGACAGATTAGTAAGGTGGTTGTGGCAATAGGCAGGAAGTGGAACTGTAGTGGCTAGTGGGACAGGAAGGGGAGGGATAGTTAGGTATAAAGGTAATAGTAATGGGGTCAGTGGGAATGGGGGGTAGGGTAGGGGAGCAAAGTGAGCCCGAGCGTAGAGAGGGCGAACGGAGTGGGGCTAGCACCCTGGTCAAGATGAAGTCATATAAACAATCAGAAAAGATAGTGAAAAACTATCTTGAGAGACAAGGATATAAAGTTTCTAAAGTTATAGTCACCAGAAATATAATAAAAAGAAATAAAATATGAGCAGAAGTAAGCTTACAAAAGCACACTGGCCTCAAGCTACACAAGTAGATTTACTTGAAGGAAATCCAGTGCTGTATGGTTAAAATAAGCTACAAGAGAGGGGCTTTGCAGGGGGAGAGAGAGGTATTACTAGCAGCTAAAAGCAGGGCAAAACATAAAAAAAACATTAATATGTAAGAGTCTGAAGACAGTAAAATAGGGCAGGTGCACTAGGAAAGACAGTTATGAGTGAGGCTAGAAATGAATTCAGGGAAGGGTAACGTGCAGAACAGGAGAATATACACAGAAACAGTATGAGGATAGTGGGTAACCAAAGAGAAAGGATAGGAGCTGCTGGCGTCTGCTTTTCGTGGTGACTAGCAAAAACAACACTGTAAATTCTTGTTGTGCTTATAAAGTCTAGCATTAACTAAAAGATTAGCTTATGTAGTAGTTATTTACTGGGAGACATACTTCAGTGGTATTATTTTAAGCTTAAAATGGTGGCTTCCGGACAGATAGTTAGAGTTGCAGGGTATCTGTTAAGGTCCTCAAACCTGTGCTGCCTGTACTGTGGCCAGGAGAAAACCGCAAGGGAAAAATCCACTAGGGCTATAAAAACAGAGAGGAGGGAGATTAGTTATGAGCAAGTAATTCAGGAAAAGAGAGACAAAAATACCATGGGTAGAGAGAAAAAAATGAATACAGGTAGGCAGAGACAGTATACCTAGCATTAATTTCCATTGTATGAGTGTCTTACACACATAGCTAGCTAAGAACACAGCAGTGTTTACACCTATGCATAAAGTCCTGTTATAAACTGAAAACATTGCTGTTGTTACAGGGTTTGTTGCAACATAAATTTTCTGAAGGATATGAAGTCTGAAACAAATGGATGTCATTATTTAGTGAGTTCAATCCTCATATTATCCTACTGATTTGTCAAAAACAGAAATTGCCTGAAGAACAGACCAAACATAAAAGGCAAACCTCTGGACATTCTGTAGAAATCTGGACAGTTGAGAGGCATGTCATACATATCACTGTCAGACTTCAAATCACGTAGAAAATGCATGTCCCGACAAACCCTGTTAATCTAACAATCTTCTAACTATATAACAGCAATACTTACAACCTGTCCCTAATTCTGTAACCTTGTCCCCCATTTTGTTGGGCTTTCTCCACATTTCTTGTTCTAAGAGGTATTTCCACCTGCCTTCTGTGAAGCTGTACCTCCCACAACTCCATAATGTCCTCATTACAAGCAAGTAAAAGGGGCAAGGCCCACATGAAGGACTTAATTATAGCACTGTGTTGCTATGACATTGGGTAATTGAAAGACAACACCGATTTTCTGGATGCAATTAGCAAGTGGGAGACACCAATTGGTGCACAGGCCATCACCTGCTCATGAGCATTACCTACAAAAGGCAAGCTGCTGCCTATGCAAAACAGGTCTGAACCTTTCTACACAAAGACAGACTGCGACTACACAAAACCTAAACATTTGCATTATTCTGAGAAAACTCTTTAGCACTATAACAGGTATGTCAATCAATTATGCATGTAATGGAATGCAGAAGGGGGGATGCAATAATGTGAAATAGGAAGTTAAACAATAGGTCTCAAGAAGACTTGCTGTATTGACATGTTGCTGTCCAGTGCCTACGACCATTCCTGCTGGCTCTGTCTGCAGGGACATAGATCACAGCTCTGGCCCCTGAGTCACCCCAACAAAGGTCAGCTCACATATGACTACTACTGGAGTGTCTGTTATCCAATACGGACTGTGACACTGCCAGGCCAGCTACCTGGTATGTTGTAAATATTCATGTGTCACATGTGAATGCTAGTATGATGCATAATCTTGTCTTACAAATGTAAGAGAACTATATAGGGTATGTGCATAGTAAGCAACTGGCACAGAAGTGTGTGTTGAACTGTATGTTATATACTGAGCTCATACCTTTCAGCTGTCCAGAGTTTTGCAGACTGACCACATGTTTGCCCCATATTTGTAGTCAATGCCTCATACAGTTCTGTTTTGTCTTGTAAATCACTGGCATATCAGTAAAGACTGAAGTCATATCATAATAGCATACATTTAAATGTCAGATGTCATATCCTTCAGAGTATTCCTGTGAATGCAAAACCTACTTTGCTAGCAACTAAGTGTGTTACAGCTAGATTTATAAAGTGTCACTATTGTCTGGCCTATGACCCCCCATTGATGTGTGCCTTTGTCCAGATGTCTTGCTCTAACAGGTTGAGAGGTATGACTGAGCTGTAAGAGTATAAACACAGTGTGCCATACTGAGAAAGAAAAGAAATGTATATCAAGTATTAACTGTGCACATGTATGTATTAATAGTAGAAGCTAGAAGCTTCAGACATAGAGACATGAGTTGCAAAATGTCAAGTAAATAGGCTCTACTTGTTTTACAAATGTGCAATCTTAGTTCCAGTGCATCAAACAGCCATAAATATCTACAGCTACAGGTTGTTGTAGTGCCTTCAAACATAAATAATTACTAGGTTGATAGTAAATTGAAACTGGAAAAGTGTTTTAGCTGTGTTATGACTTCCAGATACATGCACATCTGATAGATATGTATACCTGATGCAGAGAAGTTTCTTATTTGCTGTTAGCCTGTGCTGTTAGTCTGTGAAATGAAGGCAGGTGAGAAACACTGATGTAATATGAGATAATGCAGCATTAATTTGGATTATTACTTTCAGAACCTGTCACACACCAACAGTTTTGCATGTTGTATAGGAGCTAGGCAAATGTGACATCGTTCACATATATATGGCAGTATGGTATATCTGTCTGATGTTTGTGTGGTCTGCATTGCTCTGAGTATCACTCATCTCTGCATATAATTTAGATTTGAAGCTCAGTATTTAAGCTTTGATGACTTGTATTTTGTATGTTATTGCAGTATTACACTTGTTTGGTTATACGTATTCTGTTCTGTTGTACTTTTAACAGTTCTTGGCTAGGTTACCAAAGAATTCCTTTGAAACATGTGAATAGCAACAGTTACGTAGTGTGCGTAGCTGAGGCACAGCATTGCTCTCTTAATTACAAATATTTGTAGTTAGATGAAGCGTTTCTGTGTTTTGCAGTGCTCTGAGTATCAGTCATCTCTGCATTTAATGTTGATATGAAGTTCTTTAGTTAAGCTTTGGTCACATCTATTTTGTACCTTATTCCAGTATAGCATTTGTTTTGTGGAAAGTTTTCTGTTCTGTTGAAGTTGTAAGGGTTCCTCCTTGTTGTGTTCAAATATTTGTTGGCATGTGACTCGGTCACCCCTACTACAAATCTCATTTTGAAAACACCTCCCAACTGTATCTCACCAGGTTATCCTACTGAGTAGACAAATATCATTAGGGAAGAGCCCGGCCCACCCTCCTTCGTTTCTCAACCAGACATTATCGTGTTTCATCCCTTCCCACATAATCTATACTGATTATCCCACTAATCCCTATAGATAATCCCACTTGCTGAACTGGGCTGGCTTGAACTCCCTCATCTCCTTCAATGGTATCAACTATCACTCGCCCACAAACTAATAAACCATCCACTAAATGTCCCATCCTTCCAGAATCTACTCCAACCCTATCGCACCACCAGACCACTAAGATCCAGCAACAAAAATCACTTGCAGATCACTAAAGCCAATAACTCTGCTGGTGAAGCACTATTCTCTTGCGCCATAGCCAAATTATGGAACGCCCTCCCACCCACAATTACCTCCGTACCATCATACACCCACTTCAAAACTTTACTAAAAGCGCACCTAAAAACATGCTGGCTATGCCCTTGCAACTCCCACTCTAATATCACCCACCCCATCCAACCACTACCTTTCTTTCCACCCCACTAACTACCGTGATTATAGCAAGCTCAGATGCTCATAAGCCTAGTACTTATTATACAGCAGGAACTTCTTATTGTAACATTTGTTAATGTCTGTTATGTACTTTGCAGATAAAGATTCTAGTTGTCTACTGATGTACTATGTTCTTCACCTGTAAATATGTTTGTAATTAATTGCTATGTTAAATTGTTAATCGCTATGTAATCCAATGTAACTACTGTCTGTTTATTTTAACTGTGGAGCTTTTCTCCCCGGGCCTCTGCTGAAAATGGACCTACGTCCAGTCAACAAATGTAAATAAATAAATAAATAATCTATAAACAAAAAACATTTTAGTGTATTTCTGTCTATTCCAACTGTATTACTTCAATTTGCTGTCAATGGCTGTTCTTACAGTGACTCAATCGCACTTATTCTCCTGCATTTAGTACTGCTTGTCAGTAGCCTGATGTAATTCTGTTATGCTAAGGTTGTGCATTTAAGCAAATGGGCTTCAGGCCAGTTGTTTTACATAAAATAGGTTTGTGGTCTGCACTGTTGTGGGAGGGGAGGCTACATTATGCCCTTTTGATCTACAACTTGCTCATTGTGACTGCTGATTTGAACTGTGTTTTTCTGACATTGGTATGTCTTGTTTGCTGTAGCATACACTACATCCTGACCTGCTGAATATAGCTTTGTTTCTATAACCTGAACACTAATCCAGGCCATCTTTTTTGGAGAGGGTTCCCCAGCACCGAAGTGGCAGGAGTGTGTAGTTAGAAGTTGTGTGACTGAAGACTGCAGGAACAGGGCTCTGTACTAAGCTTTACTATTGGTTAACTGGTAAATCTGTTTAAATTCATTTGCTCTTGTTTGCTATTGTCATACTTAAGTATGTATCTGTTCACCTGTATTACACTGACCAAAAAATATTTTAAATATCTTTAGCATAGTCTGGTTACAGGCTTTGCTGCTGTCACATCTGTTTGTGTGATTCTTGTGTTTCTTGCTACACCATCTAGTGTTGTCCAGGGCCTGCCTGCACTTACTGGGAGTAAGTGAACTGGTTAGCCGCCATAGGATGTTGAGCTAAGAGCTCAGGGACAAGGGTTGGTCACTTCCAGTATTCCTATTTTACCTTCATTGTTGAGGTATTTAAACCCAGCATGTGCATAGATTTGTGCTTTTGTGCAGTTTTAACACTTTGAGAGGTATCTCAGTTGCATTTCTTTCCCTTACCTGCACTCCTGTGTGAGTGAGGCCTTCACCTGCTGGTACTGTCTTGATGTTATCCAGCCATACTCACACTTATAGGTGTTATCCTCAGATAGTACCCACTCTACTATCCCTGACCTCTCTTCCATAGATTCTGATAACCACGGATGGACAATTTCCTGTGCTTTCTCATGCTAGTCCAGTTTATATGGGCATCCTGACACAGTGTAGCCACTGCCTTATGTACACAGACAACTGTGTGCTACTACCACCTAGGAACACAATATGTGAAAGATGCAATCACATTAAGACCCTAGAATCCTTGTTGTCTCAGTCACATGACAGCACATGACAGACAGACCACAATGCTTTGCCAGAAATGGCCTTCATCTGTCTCCCCTTGGGGGGCATTAGGCTTCTGGCAAAGGCACTTGCCTTCCCCATAGTACCTTTTGTAGGCAAAGTCATGAGCAGAAAATTACCAGCATGAAAGCTTATTATAAATGAAATGTAAAGTTAATGCTGTTTCATGCTAAGAGACTTAGCATGAAACTAAAGTCATAGCAAGCATTCCTTGTCCTGGAGGATGCTGACATTTGTGCAGTCACTGAAACCTGGTTTAAAGCTGTGGAGAGCACACTAACCTTGCCAGGTTACTCATCCTACCATACTTTCACCCCAAATGGAGGGCTGCAAAGCCAAAGGAGGTTAACTTTATCATGCACATACACGTCTCCAGGCTGGTCAAACAGTATGACAGACAGGAGACATTCCAAGTGAAGTTAGCTGCTGACAAAACACCTATTCAAATCATAGCTTGCTACAGACCTCCAAACATGAATCAGGACACCCACTACACCTATATGGACTTACTTGAATATGTCAAGATTCAATCCTCTACCCTGATCCTGGATGACTTTAACTACCCAACCATAGTGTGCATGACCTATTCTACCTGAACATGAATGCACAGAGATTCCTCAGTTTTGTCAATGCCAATGCACTGGATCAGCTGGTCAACAACCCTACGACAGATGGAAATATCCTGTACCTGGTCCTAACCAACATGACCAGCCACTGTAGCACTCTTACACTGTCACCCTTGTTAGTAAGATCTGACCATAAAGCCATCACTTTTGAGGTAACCATCTCCCCTGCCCCCCCTTGTCAGGGTCAAACAAAAAACACTTTTCCAAAACTGACTATAAATCTCCTCAGAGCAGATATAAGTAGCTTCACAGCCACCATCCCATCAGTTGGAAATAGCAGTATGTCTAAGCCTACACCAAAATAAAATATGAGCGCCTACATAGCTGTGTGGACTCAGCAATACCTGACAGGACAAACTCATCTCCCTCAAAGTAGTGTAAACCTCTGTGGTGGACAGCAGCAATACACAAACTCCATAATAGGTGGAAATATTTGCTGTACAGGGCCAAGAAGGAGCAGGTGCCAAATTAGAAACAATCTCACCTTTGTCTGAACAAGCAAATAAGGTCACAGGTTAATTACTCTAAGGCTAACTTTGAGTGCAAACTGAACACATCCACCAAGGCCAATCACATGGCCTTCTTCACATATGTCTGCAATCTCAGAGGCAACACCCAAATCTGCTCTGTTGTGGTGGTCAATAACACCACATACACATACAGCATAGATATAGCCAACCTGCTGCAGGCAGGTTAAGTGAAAACCTCACCCCCCCATCCCCCCGTCATTAAATAAGGACATGCACAGCACCTGCCACCTTCCCCTCATCAACAGGGAGCAGGTCTGTAATGCCCTCTCAAAGGCAACAAACTGAAGTTTCCATGGGGCCTGATACCATCCCTGGCTACATCCTATATGAACTCAGGCATGAGCTCTCAGCTCCATTACACACTGTAGTCAACCAAAGCCTGAGCACCAGTGTCATCCCATCTGCACAGCCACTGTCAACTCTCTACACAAAGGTGGAGTATCCACTGACCCAGCCAATCATATGCACATCAGCGTAACTAGCCTGATCTGCAACCCATAGAAGGGATTATCAAGGACCTTATAAACAGGGAAATCGGCAACCTCAAAATGCTTGAGCCTGCACAGTTTGGCATTGTCAAAGGGAGATCAGGCCTGTTAAACCTGGTCAACTTCTCTGAAGCGGTCAGCAAACACATGGACGAGAGGAAGACTGTGCACACTGCCTACCTTCACCTAGCCAAAGCCTCTGACAATAATTCCCAGTTGGCCATGATACATAAGCCTAAACAGTTAGGCATCAACCTGTATGTTACCAGATGGGTAGCTAACTGACTCAATGATAGTACCCACTCAGTCAGAGTAGTGGAAGCCACCTCTAGTAGTAGACCCTTAAAGAGCAGTGTACCCCAAGGATTGGTCTGGGGGCCTCTACGGTTTGAAATATACATTTCTGAGGTTCAAGACAAAACCAGTGGTCTGTGGCTGACCAAGTTTACAGATGACTGCAAGCTGGCCACTGTCTTACATTCCCCTACTGATGTGAGCATCATCCAAGAGGCCCTTACACAAATTAATGACTGGTACCAGAAGCATTGCATCAAACTGAATGCCAGGAAATGCATCATTACCCCCATTGTGGTAGATGTCATCCACACTAATTATGACAGTAATAACAATGTACTGAGCATGCCATCAGGTGTGAGGCAACTTGTGCACCTAGGTTGATAGCAACCTGACAGTTTCTCACTGCATTGGCACCATTGTATGGAAGGCTCCCTTCATGGCCCACCTCACAAATAAGGGTATGACTTCCCAGAACCAGGAGACCATAACATCCCCGTACTCCACCCTTATCAGACTCATTACCAAGTACAATGGCTCCTTTGGCATGTACCTTGCCAAACACATGTGGCAGTTGCGGAGACCACAGAGGTTCCTGACCAGGAAAATCCAGGGTCTGCAACACCTGTCCTATACAGATAGGCTGAAAGCCCTGTCCCTCTACTCAGTTTCATACAGACTGATCATATGTAACCTGTGTCTGGCATACAAGTCCATTTCCAAACCAACCTTGATGGAGTTTCTGCATATCTGTAAGACAAACCTCACTCACACAACCTGCACACAAGGCCCTCACCTGGTCTGTGATATGAATAGTACTTGTTGGTGGGATAGATTTGTGTCATAAACAATACACTCTCTGTAAAATATACTCCTTCCCCATGTCTAGCAGAGTACCTCTATAGCCCTCTTTAGGAAGAAATTGGACGAATGCATGGGAAGCTGAAAAGACACTCCTGGTATCCTGCTAGTGTCCCAGCTGGAAAGTGGAAACAGGTGCTGATTTTGAAAGGATTTGGGCAAAAATCTGGGATAGGCTTATGAGGGGATCTGGGCCAATAGCCTAGTATCATCCTATGAACCTATGCAACTAGTACTTTACATGTTTCCTGTACGTATTGTAGACTGTCCTGCAATGTTAATGAATCCCTAGAATCTGAACTGTGTAGTTACTACCTTGATAGAGTATTCTCTTGTTCCTTTCTTAGTTATTACCACATATTGTTAAACCTTGTCATTGTGTCTGATCTGTATAGCAGTAAGTCAGGTCTTGCATATGCACTTGGTGACACTGTATAGCTCACTCCAAAAGCCTTGGTCTTGGTCACACTTGCCATTTTGCTAATAGACTCATCACACAGTAGGATTTGTCACCATTTGTTGAAGGCCTTACAGTAGCTGTTAAAGAGATGGATTGTGGCAGTCAGAACTACCTTAAAGTCTGGACTGAAGGGCATATAGGCAGCAAACTTGTGCCAGACTTTACTAGGAGTGTGTGTGTGTGTGTGTGTGTGTGTGTGTGTGTGTGTGTGTGTGTGTGTGTGTGTGTGTGTGTCTCTCTCTGTGTGCGTGTGTGTGTTGTGTTTACAGAGTGGAGCATGACCTGCACTCATGCAGCAGTTCCAGCAATGTGGAGTGTGTGACTGCCTGGCATGCAAGAGTGAGGTAACCCTTGAAGGGTATGTATGACACTGGGTAGAGGGTTGGCCTCATAGCCTATAGGTGTATGCTAGATGTGTAATGGGCTGCTATGGCCTGGTAGGGAAATTTTGTGATGTCCCCAGCTGCTGCATGTGCCATCTAATGAGAATGATGAATGAAGGATTATGTACGTTAATGGTCCTCATTGGGGGGAACATGAAACATCAGGATCAGGAGTACAATTCATGCTGTAATGCCAGTATGGTGAGACTACCCACGCACATACTGTGATCATAGTTGACTGGGGTGTGATGTGGGTGCAAGTGGTGGATAGTACTGGCAAACCTGGATGCGCGGATTTGTACTTAATGGTGCCCAATGTATGAGGTCCTGTGATGTGTTTCCCTGTTCATGTCTTTCAGATGCAATGCCGCAATATCGATTACCACCCTTTTCGGAAGATGACACTGCAACAATAGTAGATACCTTAAGACTGCACCACACAGTGGTGTTCAGCAGGAGCAGACAGCAGCAGCAGGAATGCTCCACCCTGTGGAATGACCTCCTGGAAACAATCAACAATCTGGGTCATCATGGGCAAACCTATGAACAGGTCAGACACAGGGCAATTGACCTTATTCAACATGTTCAGCAGAGGGCTGCAGCTGTCGCCAGGGGCTGTACAGCCACAGGTGGGGGTCCTGCTATGCAGGCCCCATTGACACCTACAGAAGAATTCCTTGTCAACGTTGGAGCAGCCACCACACCCAAGGAAACCATCCACACCTCTGTCGTGGAGGTGGTTGGCACCCAGACAACAGGTGAGTGGTGTCCAGGTAAGGCCTCAGTGGATATCACTTCTATACTGTATCATTCATACTGACATCCTTGTAGTATCTAGAAGCATATGTCAGGTCAAACTGCATTTGTGGGTGGGGTTTTGTAATGCATACATGTGCACATCTGTAGTGAATGACAGCAAATTGTGTAGTATCAGGGCTTTTACTGTACATGTTCAGAAAGGCATAATTTTCCTATATCAATGCCACATGTGAGTGTGCTGAGAATACCTCTCCCCCACAACTACATAGGTCCCTCTGGTCTAGCTGGGGAACAGCAGCTTGAAGCCATTGAGTATGGAAATGTCTTGTTGTGGCTCACCAATACCCTAGGCATGCTAAGGGCATGCATTTTTCCATCAACACAACTGTTACTCTTAGCCATATTGCAGTATGTGCATGTTCACTTGTGGTGGGGTTAACTGCAGTGCATCACTGTGGGCATCACAGGAGCCTATTCACAGGAGCTGTAACATATTGGCAAGTGTGTTTCTGTAGGTGTTAACATTGTGCTATACAGGGGTACATCCATATTGTGTACACAGGTGCAGTGTGTGTTAGGTGAAGGTCCGACACATACTACTACTCCTCACGTATCTTAGAGGGATATATTAATAGCAAAATTAAGTGTACATAGCTGCACTGCATGTTGTTGAGGGCCTGTCCAGAATGTGTATGCTGTGGTCTGATTGTGTGTCATGCATGTCATCATTTAGAGACTGTATGGTCTATATAATGCCTTTGTGCCATCTCACCTGTATGTGCCTGTGTGCATGCATGTGTGTGTGTGTGTGTGTGTGTGTGTGTGTGTGTGTGTGTGTGTGTGTGTGTGTGTGTGTGTGTGTGTGTGTGCACGTGTGTGCATGTGTGGGCATGTGTGTGTGCGTACGTGCATGTTTGTGTGTGTGTGTGTGTGTGTGTGTGTGTGTGTGCGTGTGTGTGTGTGTGTGTGTGTGTGTGTGTGTGTGTGTGTGTGTGTGTGTGTGTATCAGCAAACGTTATACTGCAGGTTAATCAGTCTTAGCACCTCAGCTAACAAGCTTTCAGAAGATAAAACATTACATTCACAATAGTGCAATTACACTCAATGTTTAACCCATTCGGTGACAATGTTTCAAACTTTAGTATACAAACAGTTTCCTTATATAGAAGTCGTTTTTAACTTCTATATCATCCCATATTTGCACAGCTTCCAATATTGTAGCCCTTAAACAATCACTATTTCCACTGTGATATGACATATAATGTTGTGCTATTGGGTTTTCTATTTTCTTTTTTTTTATATCGCTTAAGTGCTCCTGCAACCTTGCCCTAAATAACCTTTTTGTTTCACCAATACAGAACAGGTTGCAGGAGCACTTTAATGCATATACTACCCCCTTGGTGTTGCAACTGACATTCAATCTAGGGGTAAATATAATGCCATTTATTTTATCAAAATATGGCACAACATGATGGCAGATAGATCATCTACCACATGATCTCATACCTGCTGTTTCCATATTAATATACAGATCTTCCTTAGGACATTCAAAATGACTGTGAACTAATTTAGCTTTAATACTTCTCCCTCTTTTTAAAGATAATGAGGGCATATATGGCAATATAGCCTTCAATGTATGATCTTTCAGTAAAAATTCCCAGTAATATTTGACTACTCCAAATATGTCTTCAGTCTTTACATTAAATGTGGTAACAAAATAAACCTGCCCCTTATTTCTAATCCTATTCTGATACCTATCTATTTTTCTAATTATTTGTATCTCAAATATATTTCCCCTGTGGGACTGAGCATGTTTAATTAGCTTCTCTAAAGCTTTCTCTAAGATTACTTGTTCATATCCTTTACTCAAAAATTGGGCACACATTAGTTTTAAATCTTCCCACAAGATGGATTCATTGCTACTTAATCTAAATATTCTTAAACATTCGCCAAAAGGTAAAGACTCAATCAGGTGCTTAGGATGGCAGCTCTTACCATTTAAGATATGGTTATCATCAGAAAATTTTCTATGTACCCTAGTTTGTGCATTCTGTCCTACAATTCCTTCAAACTCCATATCCAGAAAGGTAATTTTTCTGCCTACCTGCAACCCATCAAATCCCAGGTCAAACTCATTATTTTGTAAGTCTGCAAAGAATCCAGGAACTAGGGACTCTCCCCTTCATACATGGAGATCAAATCATCGATGATTCTGAAGTATTTTATTACATATGTCTTATAGAATTCCATTTTATACAAGTATCTGTGTTCGAAGAGACATATAAAAAGATTGGCATACACAGAGGAAAGAAGCCCCCATTGCTGTACTGTTTATTTGATGGAAAATCTCCCCATTAAATTCAAAATAATTATGTGTTAAACAGAATTGCAACAACTCAATCATATAACATGTCAATGGGTTGTCTCCCAGAAAATACTTAACTGATTCTAAACCTAACTGATGAATAATGTTAGTATATAGACTTTTCACATCTACTACCAACCAATAATTATCTTTCTTTTTTATTCCAAAAACATTTTTATTTTATTTTCATTATAAACATATGCAAATGTACATATAACAAATACAATAAAACAATAACAAAACTATTTACAATAAGTACATTGATCCATGATAAACAATCATTTTATCCATGGGAAGTAATCAGTATTTGTTCAAAAGGTTTTCCAATTTTTGTCACCCTATTTTTTTATGACTAATGTTATGAGTTCTATAACAAATGCTTTGCAGTTCTTTTTTTACAAACAATGTTTGCTAAATTAATAAAATCTTTAAAAATCAAATCTTGTTTACTTTTCCAGTTTAAAGTAATAACTTTTCTGGCAATTGCAAGAATTGACCAGAGTAACTGAATCTGAGATTTAGGTATTACACTGGGTATAGGAACATTTAATATGATTAGTGAGTTAGAAATATGGCGTTTATCAGACCATAAATCATTTACAAGATATTTGAAGTCTTTCCAGTATTGAACAACATTTCTTCATTCAATGAACATGTGAAACCAGTTGGCCTCTAGTAATTCATTACATTTCCAGCATTTACTTTCATTGTTTTTGAGTATAAGATTTATTTTATGTGAAGAATAGAAACTCCTATTCATAAATTTCTATGTATACAATCTCCAATATAATGAAGAAGAGGTACCATGCATAGAATTCAATAATATTTTTTTTTATTTATCAGATATTTGTTCTCCATTAATCTTTACATAGTAATTCCAAAAATCTGAGTGAAACTTTAGTGTCTTCTCTTAGTATCTTATAGATAGGTGAGATACATAATTTTTGATTATCTGTCATTTCAAGACACCTAATAAAAAGCTGAATCAAACTAGGTATAGATTCAGTCTCTAGGTTGATTGATACTCTCAGTTTGTTTTCTATAAACTGCTGTAATGAGTGTATAAACTGCCAACTGTCTTGGCTATTACCAAGACTACATAAAAAAGAGTTTAGTGGTTTAATACTCTTATTTTCAATAAGCCGATGTCAGAACATCAAGTTATTTTCCTTTAATTTTTGCATCGCATTGATGTCGAAAGAATCTAGGCAATCAGGGGAGTATGCTATAGGGAATATAAGAAATAGAAATTGTTTAATGTTGTAATTACAATCAATTATATTTTTAAAGTTATTACATATTTGATTAATGCCATACAATAAATGATCAAACTTCTTATTAAATAAACACAATTCATGTAAAAGCCAATGAACTCTACTTATTCCATATTTTTCCTTAAATTGATTTTCCATAGTTCTGACATCAGTTATATGAATCTCGTGTATTGTTTTCCAGCCAGATATATAGGTAGGTGTGATCCAATGTAATATTACTTTAATTATAACTGATTTGGAATAAAGATCTAAGCTAGGGGATGCTATCCCATTACTGTTCCAAGCTCTACTGTTCCGTTTATATGCAATCCTAGGTTTTAAGGGGAACCATAAAATTTTAAGTAGCATGGAATCTAATTTTTTAATTAAGTTTTTGGGAAAGGGTAGTATCAATAACTGTATGTAAAACAAAATGTTAGGTAAATTTTCATTTTAATTAAAGAGAGCCTATCCTCCATTGTGAAGAACATTTTATTCCATTTTTTGATTAGTTCACTAAAGGTGGTTTTTAAATTATTATAATTTAGTTTAGCAGACTCTTTCCATGTCCTGTTTAAACTGACACCCGGATATTCTAATACATCATTCTCCCAATTAAACAGGCTATTCTCTCTTAGGTTTTTGTTGAACTTTTTGTTTTGGATTTATTATGATTAAATTTAAGCCCTGAAATTTTTTTCAAACTTACTTAAGGTATTTATAATATCATGCAAAAAACGATCAGTATCACCCAACGTTAGCAACATTTCATCAGCAAATAATTGTATCTTAGGACAACAGTCCTTATTAATTTGAAAGCCATTTATATTTTGCTTGTTTCCTAAATATGTAGCAAAAGGTTCCATTGAAAGAGCAAACAATAATATTGACAAAGGACAACCTTGTCTAGTTCCCTTGAGGATTTCTAGTGGGGAGGATAGACATGCTCCGATTTTCACATAAGCATGTGTCCCACTATAAATTTTCATTAATAAGTTGTCAAAATCTGAGGAGAATTCAGAACCAATCAGAATTCTTTGTTGATAAGACCAACTAATAGAATCAAAAGCCTTTTCTATGTCTAGGCTGATAATAGTTGTTTTTTGTATTTGCATGCTATGCCTATTAATGATAGTTATTTAATAATGTTATCTTGCACTTTTCTATGAAGAATGAACCCTGTCTGATCATTATGTATTAGATTAGGTAATATTTTCTTTATCCTATTAGCTAGTATTGTTATGAAAAATTTATAATCAGTGTTTAGTACTGAAATGAGCCTATAGGAATCACAAGATTTGGGGTCCTTACCTTGTTTTAATATGAGGGAGATAATTGAGTATTTACACAATGGGGGTGTTATACATTTTTGCTTAACCATATTAAAGGCACTCATCATTTTCTTTATTATATATTCAGGAAAAATCATATATAGTTTAGGAATTATTCCATCCAGTCCTGGAGCTTTATTATCTTTTAAATTTTGTATTTGCTCTTTCACTTCTGTTAGTGTTATTTGTTTATTTAATATGTTATTTTGTTCCATTGATACCTTAGTAGTTATATTTTCTTGAATAAAAGTATTTATTACATTATCTCTCTTCAAACATATGTGTTAGTATTTATATATTTATAGTAGTTTTTGAACACTTCCTATAGTCCCATTAAGTTAGATGTACTCTTAACTGAACCATCACTTTTGTATTTAATCTCATTAATAAGATTTTGATTGTTTATTTTTTTGGATCTTATTGCTATTTTATGTAGATATTTGGGATTTACAGCATAAGGTTGTAATTTAAATTTTTTCAAGGTTTGTGGCTACCTTATGATTCAGAACGTCTAAGGATTGCTGATTTAACTTAATAATTTTGTTATGTGCTACTTTGTTTGGATTTGCATCCATTTTTATCTTGTCCATTTTTTGTAAGTCTAAACGTTCTTTGTCCCACTCTCTCCTTTTTTTAAAGTACCAAGATTTTATTCTACCATATATATAAACTTTAAAGGTGTCTCATAGTATAGTATCAGTCACTTCACTATTATCATTTGTTTCCATAAATATGTATATTTCTTTCATTATCCGTTCTCTAAAGTCATTTAACTTAGTTATGTAAGCAGGAATTTTCTGTAGGAATCTTAAATCATCTGTATGTGTAGTTAATGTAAAGCTTATAACATTATGATCCAAAAGTGGACAAGTCATTATAGATATGTCACTTATTTTAGAGTATATATTATTTGATACAAATACCTTATCAATGTTTGTTTGTGTACCAAACCAATATGAGTAGTGAGTATAGAATGAGGAATAATGTTCTCTTAGACCATGTATATCTTTAAGGTTCATCTGGTTTCTAAAGTCATTTAACTTCTTGGCTTGAGATTTTAGTTTTATTTTACCATTTTTAGAAGTGTCATTGTCTGATAATAGGCAGTTAAAATCACCTGTTACTATAATTTCCCCTTTTGCATTTAAAGTAATCAGGTCCAGATATTCGTCACCATATTTAGTACTCAGTTCTGGTATCCAGTATGTATTAACCAAAGTATAATACTTCCTATTGATTTCCAAAATAACCATGCTTAGCATCACATCTTTATCGGAAACTGTATCTATAATTCTTGGCATAGTATTTTTCCATAGAATAAGAGTGCCCCTTCTCTTAGTCTTAAAACATGAATCAGCCAGAACGGTATAGCCATTGAATTATTATTTTTGTAGATCTTTATTTAATAGATGGGTTGCTTGTAAAAAGATTATCTGGGCTTTATGCACTTTGATATATTTAAGCAAACCAGCTCTTTTGACATTATTGTTCAAACCATTAATATTTAATGATAAACATTTATAAGCCATTGACGATAATGTGTATGTTATTACTAACTGAAAGACCTTTCTTCCATTTTAACTTGAAATCCACTGAAAACTTACTTATTATGGATGCATAACGTGTATTAAGCACTACTTTCAAAAACCTAAAACTATTTAAAACACATACATGAAATATGTCTGATGTTAATATGCATAAGGACTTTTCTAATGCAGCTCCTAGGTCACTTGATGTCATTTAGTTACTAATAGTGTCATTGAATCTGCAGAATGTATGGATCCATAAGAGAACATAGGCATTTTCAAAGGAGTTAAACACTTTTATCAGAACTAATTATTTACCATTTAAAGTATCTAGTGAAGGATAACAGAATTTCAAGTGAAAAGAATTCCGAGTACAACTATTTAACAAGTTCAAAAGGTCAAATGGTGTCATCGCTGTTGTTTCTTCAAGCTGCAGCTTTATAAACTTGTTAAAAGGTATCTAAATAGGCTCATGCATAACTGAAGTTGTCTCTAGTGAAGAAAAAAAGCATTTTTGGTAGGAAATTCAGATCCTGAAGCTTTTATTGTTTACAATAATCAAAAAAAAAAAACACTCAAGCTGCCTTGTCAGTGCATGTCATGAATCTCCACAATGAGAACAGTCACACAGACCACCGATTTCCTCACAAAACATCAACATCATGAAAAAAATAACCCTTTCATATAAAAACAACTATTTAGAAGTTAACAACAGCTGCCTCAAATCAGAAATCATATTATTACATTTCAATCATTTATCCAACAGTTAACCAGCCCAGAGAGAGAGAGAAAAAAGGGAACCTAGTATATATGTAAAATATAATATATATATATATATATATATATATATATATATACATTTTATATATATATATATATATATATATATATATATATATATATATATATATATACAAATAACTTATACTTTGCTATCTATAAAACACTGTTAAAGTACTATATTAATGTTTAAATATATCTAAACAAAGTGTCTAAAAAATCTAGTTAGAAACACTAATCAGAAACACATTGTTACCTCACCACTGACCCACTAGAAAAAAATGCACTTTAGTATTAAGTCAAATTATACTATTACTGAAGAATTAGAAGACATACATCGTTTGTAGTTATTTAAAAGGGGAAAGTATGTAAAGTACTTATAATGAGGAAAAGAGAGAAAAGGAACACTGGTAACAAAAAAGAATAGGAAGAAAGAAGAGAGAGAAAGAGAATGTTATTTAAATACTTAGTACTATATGTAATTAGAAGAAGTAGAAATAGAAAGGAAAAGAGAAAGTTAATACTAAAAATCGTTCACATTACCTTACAGCATAGACACTTTCCAGAATCAAATATATTATGATTCATAAAACAAAGCATTTAAAATGAGAAGGAATTTATTCATTTGTCCTTTAGTTTCTTAATTTTGTTTGCTCCTTCCTTCATAGATCATCCATTTTTATTGCCGCTCTCTTCAAACTCTGGGATGACCATTCCATTTCTTCTATGTCCAACAGTATTTTCTTCTTTTGGATAAATTCTACTGCTTCTTGTAGGGAATCAAAGATCTTCACTTCTTCTGGCAAGGTGATTTTTATTCTTGCAGGAAAAATAATTTGAGCTTTAATATTGGCTTTTTTCAAGGACTTAATTAGAGGAACACACTCCTTTCTTCTGGATATGACTGTAGAGGTATAGTCATTGTCAAAATGAATAACTTTTTCACCCATCTTTATAGTGGAATTAGTCCAAGCTGATTTCAGCACTAAGTCCTTGTCTTGTGAGGAAAGAAATATAACTATTACAGACCTGGGGTTAGATGAACTCAGAGACTAAATTGGATTTGCCAGGGACTGATGAGCTCTCTCAATTCCAAAAGAGAGGGATTCAGGCATGTTTAATGCTGATGAAAAGCACTTATTGAGCAACTGAATCATGTTAGCACCCTCTTATTTCTTAGGAATTCCATATATTCTTATGTTATTCCTTCTTGATCTACTTTCAAGGTCTTCCAGTTTTTCAATCAGCCTGGTGTTTTGTTTCATAAGAAATTCAATGTGATGCTAATTTTCTGTCACTCTAGCATCTAGGCCAGTTACTGTTTCCTCTAAGCCAAGAATCTGTTCAGATTGTTTTTTTTACTATTCCATTTAGAAGTTCCAGTTTTCTGCACTCTTTTTGATAATATCCATTTTGTTTTCAAATGTATCCATTTTTAGTGACAATTCTTGGATGTCTGTTATTATAAGATGTAGTTCTTTCTTCACTCACTCTCCTGGTGTAGGTTCTTCGAGTTGCTCATCTTGATATCTCCAGTAGAAAACTTCTTGACAGGAATAATTAAAAAATTATCTTGACTATGTATTAATTTTTAGAAAATAATAAATTGTCTATGTTAATCTAACTTTTAGTATATTTTTTAGTTATATTTTTCTAAAAATTAAAGTATATTTCCTCTCAGGATATTAAAATCTAAGCAGAGCTATGGATTTCTTCTGTTATCAGACTGGCATCTTGGCCACACCCCCCAATTATTATCTTTCCATATAATAGTTTTTATCTTTTCAAGGAAATAAAAAGAGTCTCTCACATATGAATTCAATTTTACAACAGACTTCAGCAAAAACTTATGCATCAAAATCACAATATTATGGGAAAAATAATTAGTAGCAGCTACTATGGGCTGTCTTGGTGCTGCAGAAGAATTTTTGTGCACCTTTGGGAGGCAACATAATCTAGCAATAACACTCCCATTAGAAGAAAACTTTTTTCAACATCTTGTTTTGAAAAATAACCTAATCTGTACCCTTTCAAAAGTAGCTCATTATAGTCTACCAATGCTTTTTTATAATTTTAAAGAGAAACTTTCCTATAGGTATCACAATCATTTAAATTATCATCACATATTTTTTTATATTGTAAATAATGCATGATAACTATTTGATGCTCCTTATCAGCAGGTTTAATGACTAATTCTCGTCTTTCACTTAGTTTTTTCAATGCTTTCCATTCTTCTTTGCACAAATTATAAACTATCCTATCACTATTTCTTATAAATTTCATATACATTTTATCTACTTCAAAGCCCACCATAGCATAATTGTTTAAAACTATCATTAATGAATGGAGGTATAAAATCACTCATACATTCTATGTTTGCTGTATCAAGTAAACAATATGCATTAACATCACTCTCAAACATGGAATCACATGAAAAAAAATGTCATCTTCTTCATCTGTATCAAATGTATTATCAAGCACTTCTAACACTTCATTCACATGAACATTTTGTTTAGAATAAAAGTCCAGCAAATGTAACTTTCTCACAAAGCAAAACATTTCACCTTTAAAAACATATTTTCTTGGAAGAATGGTTGAAATGAATTTCAAACCATGGTTTAAAACAGATAATTCAATGTTACTCAAAATACATCCTGATAAATTTAAAACCAAGTTATTACAATTAACATGAATCTTTCTTGCTTGTGTTAAAAACACTTTCAAGTCAATACTGTTTTTGCTTCTGCCACTGCTGTGGTCTGCTTGTCTGCTCAAAACGGCCTCGCTTACGCCCATTGTTTGATTATTGTTGTTGGTTAATCCAAAAGTTCTTATTTAAATAGTCTGGTTGTTGTGCATTGGGTAAATCAGGATATGAAGTATCCTCTCCATTATCTTCCTCCCATTCTGTCGCGCTGGTACCCGACGATACAAAAGAGACATGTTGCTTTCTTCCTTCTCTTACTAAGGAGCGCCTGCCTGTTTAACATTTATTCTTATTGGTTCCTGTTGTAAAGGCTGTACCATTGTTATCGTCCCTTAGGTCACAATTGATTTTCCTAGTTTTTTTGTTCTGTTAACTTCTGAGACAATCTATATAATTTATCATTGACTTCTTTTATAATATTTTCAAAACATGCTGCACTCAATTGTCTGGAAATAGAAGAGCATAAGGAGGCAATCTCTTCTTTCAACATTATTTGCCTCACCATGTCCCTTTGTATTAATATTTTAACCAATTCCAGTACACAATTATGTGCTGCAGCCTGCCAATGTTTTTCTTAAATTTTATCTTCAGAGTCTGATAAATCAAATGGTAATGAAGGGTTTTTATATACCCTCAGACCCTGAGGGGTAATGTCTAGTTCCATGTACCTTTGCGGACAAAGCAAATTATATTGTAGGGAAGTTTCTTTAGTTAGCAACCTCTCCAATTTCAACACTAATTCTTGCATTTCAGGCTGTAGAGAGGTCACATTTCCCTGTCCCACATCTGAAAATGGGTTATTCACTCTGCAGTTACGACCTTCTTCCAGTAATTCTCTCCACTGAAAATTAGATTGGGCACTCACACTCATACCAGCAACCGGTTTTGTGTAACCTTCATTCCCTCTGGTTACAAACTTATCAATAGTTCTCTGAGCAGAACTCATACCTTCTCCCCTGAAAATCTTAGGAAGATGGAGATCAGGATTACTTGCCATGTATACAACAAAACAGCAGCAAATAGAAAATAGTGATTGTTTAAGGGCTACAATATTGGAAGCTGTGCAAGGATGGGATGATATAGAAGTTAAAAAAGACTTCTATATAAGGAAACTGTTTGTATACTAAAGTTTGAAACATTGTCACCAAGTGGGTTAAACAATGAGTGTAATTGGAGGGTGTCCCTCTAATTAGAATTTTTAATGAGTTGGGTGTTAATTTGTGTCTTATATAAGCACTATTATGAATGTAATATTTTATCTCTTGAAGGCCTGTTAGCCAAGGTGCTAAGATTGATTAAAGAATTTTCTATTGAGGTCTGCTGTTCCTTTTCATTTGTGGTATTATTCATATTTGCTGCTGTTTCATTGTATACATATTAATTTACATATGTTGTCTTCCCCTCACAGGTGAACATGGAGGTTAAAAGTAAAAAATGCACCAAGATAACACACAGCAAAATGTTTAATCACAGCAAAGTACAAAGTGATAAGCGCTTTCACAACTGAAGTTGCTTCATCAGACACCACAGTAAAAAATGCACAGGTTTAAATAGAGATTCTAAAATGCCAATGAATCAATAAATATCACACAATGATTAAGTAGCAGTGAAAAACAATTAAGCCTCATGCTCAAACTAAAAAAAGCATTGCTTAAAAACATTGTACAAGAAAGAATCAAATACTATACATGAGAAAACACTTAAAAAACTTATAAAATCATTATAAAACATGGAAAAATACTAGGCAGGAAAAAGTTAAATAGAATACTTGGAAACTGAAAGCTAGTTAAATACATAGACTAATTTTGATAGAACTTAGCTAATCTTAATGCTTGAGATGTCTAGCCTTTAAAAAAGGGACCAAGGAAGTGGTAGCATTCAAACCAGGATACTTTTCAGCATTAAGTTTCAAAATCCACTTCTGTTCATGTCCCTCTGTTGTATTCTCAATGTCACCACCTCTGAGGTTTCTATGAATACGTTGTAGAAAAAAGAACTTAAAGGAATGAGAATGGCCACTGGACATAACATGATTGGCTAGAGCATTTGATGGTTTATTATTACTAATATCTCTTAGGTGGTCTAAAATACGATCTTTAAGCATTCTATTTGTTTTTCCTACATAAAAAGCAGGACATTGTACACAAAAACAATAATAGACCACATCTGTAGATCTGCAATCAGTGTATTGATTAGTGTACAAAAAAAATTTCCTAGTAGGATGTACATATTTATTTTTACTATATATAAATTGACAAGCACTGCAATTCCTGCATGGAAAAGTACCATGCCGATTGGAACTAATAGTAGTTCTAGATAATTCACCATGACATAGATGTTGTTTAAGAGATTTATTATTTCTAAAACTAAAAATAGGAGAATGTCCGACCTTGTCTACCAATCCAGGCCCTTCTTGTAGCAAATACCAATGCTTTTCGACTACATCTAAGTATTGATTGATGTTACTGGAAAACTGAAACACCACTCTAAAATCATTACTAGTTTTGTTAGTATATCTTATATTGTCAACAGCATCACCAGCATTAAAATAAGGTTTACATCTAGTGCTTCTCAGCTTCCAGGCATTAGAGATAGTCAGTTCAATGTCTGCAAGCGAGTATCCCCTATGTAAAAACTCTGTTTTTAAATTAGATAGGGCAACTACTGCATCTTCATCTCTGCTATGCAGTTGCAGTGTTCTAAAAACCTGACCCTTGAGCACGTTCCTAGGAACGTGTCTAGGGTGCATACTAGATTTGTACAAAAGAGTATTTTTTCTAGTGGGTTTAAAATAAATATTACTGCAAAGACTATTTAAAACAGATTTACTAACCTGCACATCAAGGAAACTGATGTCAGTGTTGGAACTATGGTAAGTGAACCTTAAAAAATCAGTAGTTGAATGCAAATATTCCAAAAACTGTGCCAAATCAATACCAGAGCCTCTCCACAGCATAAACACGTCATCCACAAAGCAGACATACCAAAGTATTTGTCCAAAGAATGTTTCTTTTTTAATTTTTGATTTACTAATCACGAATTTAATAGATAATTCACTTTTTTAAGTATTTTAATGTGTATAAACCTCTTGTTCCCAGGGTATATGGCTTACCAAAAATACACAAAAATTTGCTATCTCCACCCATGCGTCCTATTGTTTCAGGCACTGGGTGGTGTACTGAACCTCTCTCTATTTATGTAGAGGGATGTTTACATGGTTTGTTGGCAAACTGCCATACAATATTGAAGGATACAAAGATGTTTTTACAAAGGCTTTATGATAGAATGGAAAGTGTTGATGTTAATGAGAATTTTGTCCTTGTTACATTAGACATTGAATCCTTATTCACTAGTATACCTAACACCTGGGGTTTTGACAGCATTAGGGATTTTCTTTCTGTGAATAAATGTTTCACCAACACTAAGATACAGTTGATTTGTAGTCTCTTAGATATTATCCTAGAGAACAACATTGTTATGTTCCAGGAGCAATTCTTTTTGCAGAAAGTTGGCGTGGCCATGGGCACTGCATGTGCAAATAGCTACGCCAACTTGGCTTTGGTCAGCTGGGAAGAGCAAAATGTGTTGTCAAATAATAATCCATTCTTTGGACAAATACTTTGGTACGTCTGCTTTGTGGATGACATGTTTATGCTGTGGAGAGGCTCTGGTATTGATATGGCACAGTTTTTGGAATATTTGCATTCAACTACTGATTTTTTAAGGTTCACTTACCATAGTTCCAACACTGACATCAGTTTCCTTGATGTGCAGGTTAGTAAATCTGTTTTAAATAGTCTTTGCAGTAATATTTATTTTAAACCCACTAGAAAAAGTACTCTTTTGTACAAATCTAGTATGCACCCTAGACACATTCCTATGAATGTGCTCAAGTGTAAGGTTTTTAGAACACTGCGATTGCAGAGATGAAGATGCAGTAGTTGCCCTATCTAATTTAAAAACAGAGTTTTTACATAGGGGATACTCGCTTGCAGACATTGAACAGACTATCTCTAATGCCTGGAAGCTGAGAAGCACTAGATGTAAACCTTATTTTAATGCTGGTGATGCTGTTGAAAATACAAGATATACTAACAGAACTAGTAATGATTTTAGAGTGGTGTTTCAGTTTTCCAGTAACATCAATCAATACTTAGATGTAGTCAAAAAGCATTGGTATTTGCTACAAGAAGTGCCTGGATTGGTAGACAAGGTCGGACATTCTCCTATTTTTAGTTTTAGAAATAATAAATCTCTTAAACAACATCTATGTCATGGTGAATTATCTAGAACTACTATTAGTTCAATCGGCATGGTACTTTTCCATGCAGGAATTGCAGTGCTTGTCAATTTATATATAGTAAAAATAAATATGTACATCCTACTAGGAAATTTTCTTTGTACATTAATCAATACACTGATTGCAGATCTACAGATGTGGTCTATTATTGTTTTTGTGTACAATGTCCTGCTTTTTATGTAGGAAAAACAAATAGAATGCTTAAAGATCGTATTTTAGACCACCTAAGAGATATTAGTAATAATAAACCATCAAATGCTCTAGCCAATCATGTTATGTCCAATGGCCGTTCTCATTCCTTTAAGTTCTTTGTTCTACAACATATTCATAGAAACCCCAGAGGTGGTGACATTGAGAATATCACAGTGGGACATGAACAGAAGTGGATTTTGAAACTCAATGCTGAAAAGTATCCTGGTTTGAATGCTACTACTTCCTTGGTCCCTTTTTTAAAGGCTAGACATCTCAAGCATTAAGATTAGCTAAGTTCTTTCAAAATTAGTCTATGTATTTAACTAGCTTTCAGTTTCCAAGTATTCTGTTTAACTTTTTCCTGCTTAAATTTTTCCGTGTTTTATAATGATTTTGTAAGGTTTTTTAAGTGCTTTCTCATGAATAGTATTTGATTCCTTCTTGTACAATGTTTTTAAGCAATATTTTTAAGCAATGCTTTTTTTAGTTTGAGCATGAGGCTTAATTGTTTTTCACTGCTACTTAATCATTGTGTGATATTTATTGATTAATTGGCATTTTAGAATCTCTATTTAAACCTGTGCATTTTTTACTGTGGTGTCTGATGAAGCAACTTCGGTTGTGAAAGCGCTTACCACTTTGTACTTTGCTGTGATTAAGCGTTTTCCTGTGTGTTATCTTGGTGCATTTTTTACTTTTTACCTTTCATTTGGATTTATTTCTGCACCAAGGTTTTACCCAACACGGTTTCTTTGGTTTTCTGAACATGGAGGTTGGTGTCTCTCCCCCTCACAACTTGATGTCAGTGTCTTAGCAGACTCTGATGATGATGGTGGTCATAATAAGGCATAGGTGGGATTGTCGGTGGCTGAATCTGTGCCACCCACAATGTCCGCACATAATGTCAGTATGCTCACATATACCCAGTCACCAGCAGCTACAGATAATCAACAGTTTTAGAGTGGTGGCATGGAACAAGCTAGTGTGGTGACTATGACAAATGTGAGTGTAGACACTAGCCATAGCCAGAGAGCAGGTGAGGTCTAACACAGGCAGATGGACATGGGTGCTCAAAGCGGGACTGCTACCCATCAAGCCACTGTCGCAAGTGTGACAACAGGTGTCACCAGATGCATGTTTTGGTCCATCATGGAGGCACAGGCATGTACTGACTGCCACACCAGACAGATGCTCAGGGTCATGAATTCAGTTCTTGCCATGCTTGATGACCTCCATGGCACTGGTGATGCCATACTTCATTTTGCCGATATTGTGGATAGATGGTGGGGTGAGACATTGTCATTGCTTGACCATGCAATGTTTGTTCTTGACCATATGGTGGGAGTAGGGCATCGGCATACAGGTTGTTCTAAGGTGAATGACGTCAGCAGGCCTTATAAAGTAGGGCAATGGGAAGTGTACTGGGTGATCCATGCCTTAAAATGGCATAACCCACACAAACATACACACACACACACACACACACACACACACACACACACACACACACACACACACACACACACACACACACACACAAAACAGTATCACAGTTGCCATTATTGAGTTTATAACCCCTGTCTATCTAGTTATTTGTGCTATACTGTTACATAGTTATTGCATGCACCACAGAGCTTATAGGGCTAAAGTCTGTCCAAAGGTACTTCTAAGGTGAATGACATCAGTAGGACTGCTAAAGTAGGGCACTGGCAAGTATACTGGGTGAGAATTGCCTAAAACTGTTTCACCTACAAACAAACACACACACACACACACACACACACACACACACACACACACACACACACACACACACACACACACACTTACATTTGCCAAGACTGAGATTAGAGCCCCAATCTATCTAGTTATTTGTACTACAGTGTTACGCAGTTATCACACACACCACGGAGCTTATAGAGGTGACAAGTATCCAAAGGTACTTCTAAGGTGAATGACTTGTAAAGCAGGGCAATGGGAAGTTTACTAAGTGGGAAAATCCTCTTAATACTTAAACCTACACACACACACACGCACACACACACACACACACACACACACACACACACACACACACACACACACACACACACACACACACACACACACACACACACACACACACAAAGGCAGGTGATGTGATATTACAACTCCCACCTCAGTACTATTACACAATGGAGCTCACCTTCATGCTGGCACATGTGGCTGGTTACAACCAGTATGCCACTGTCCGCAGCAGGACATTACACTATGCCAGGGGTTCCCCAAAGTGTGTGCCATGGCACTCTGGGGAGCCGCAGCTTCCTCACAGGGACACTGCAAATGAATAAGCTTAGCTGCAAAGTAAACCGCAAACAGTTCATGGTTTATTTTGCAGCTAAGCTTATTAGTTCACAGCAAACTAGGTCTAGACTTACACTCTAGCTTTTTAGCAGAACTTGCATCAAGTATAGCAGTGGTCCCCAACCACTGGGCCGTGGACCAGTACCGGGCCATGGAGCACTTGGAACCGGGCTGTCAGGTAAGTGAATGCCTGTATGAGTGTGTGTGTGTCTGTCTGAGTGTGTGAGTGAAGGCATGCATGAAAGCAAAAGAGTCTGTGTGTGTAAGAGAGATCAGGAGAGTGAGAGCGATGTGTGAGTGAATGCAGAAATGAATGAAGAAGTGGCTGTGTGTGTGTGTGAGATTGGGAGAGTGAGAGTGATGTGTGAATGAATGAAGAAGTGGCTGTGTGTGTGTGTGTGTGTGTGTGTGTGTGTGTGTGTGTGTGTGTGTGTGTGTGTGCGCGTGAGATCGGGAGAGTGAGAGCAATGAGTGAGTGAATGCAGGTATGAACGAGAAAGTGGCTGTTTGTGTGTGTGTGTGTGTGTGTGTGCGCGAGTGTGTGTGTGTGTGCGTGTGATTGGGAGAGTAAGAGTGATGTGTGAGTGAATGCAGGTATGAATGAGGAAGTGGCTGTGTGTGTGTATGTGTGAGATCAGGAGAGTGACAACAATGCGTGAATAAATGCAGGTATGAATGAGGAAGTGACTGTGTTTGTTTGTGTGAGATCGGAAGAGTGAGAGGGATGTATGAATGAATATGTAAGTGGGTGTGTGGCATGTGGGTGTGAGATCGAGAGAGTGAGAGTGATGTATGAATGAATGCGTAAGTGGGTATGTGGCATGTGGGTGTGACAGACAGTGACAGTGATGTGTAAATGAATGCAGGTATGAATGAGGAAGTGTCTGTGTGTGTGTTTGGGAGACAGTGAGAATGATGTGTGAGTGAATACAGGTATGAATGAGGAAGTGACTGTGTGTGTGTGTGTGTGTGTGTGCTTCTGGATGTGTGTGTGTGTGTGTGTGTGTGTGTGTGTGTGTGTGTGTGTGTGTGTGTGTGTGTGTGTGTGTGTGTGTGTGTGTGTGTGATTGGGAGAGTAAGAGTGATGTGTGAGTGAATGCAGGTATGAATGAGAGAGTGACTATGATTGTGTGAGAGATCGGAAAAGAGTGAGAGCGATGTGTGTGAGTAAATGCATGCATGAATGCAAAAGAGACTGTGTGTGTGTGTGTGTGTGTGTGTGTGTGTGTGTGTGTGTGTGTGTGTGTGTGTGTGTGTGTGTGTGTGTGTGTCTCGGGGGGAGTGAGTGAAGGGTGAGAGTGATCCCTGGCAGCAGCAGCAATGAGGTCTGTGTCAATCTTGACCATACCACTGGGCACATACCTCTCACCCTCTTAGATCAATAAATCTGGACAAAGCCAAAAATAGTGGGGGTACAAAGGCACAAAATATGGACACGTTTAAGAACTGCTCTCATAAACTTAGAAAGTTGATAGAAATGCAGGTTTTGCATTAGCATGAATTTTCTGAAGGCTATGAAGTATGAAACTCAACTGTCTGTCATTATTTTCTGACTTCAGCCTCAATGATCTGCCAGTGATTTGCCATAAAACAATTTTATGAGAAAAAGACCAAAATTATGAGGCAAAAATCTGGACATTCTGCAAAAATCTATACAGTTGAGGGGTATGCTGGACAGAGCCAAATAATAGGGATAGCTTTTAAATATTTCTCTTATGAACTTAAAGTTAATACAATTGCCATAAGGTTTGCTTACCTCAACCATAGTAGATCAGTGTTATACTGTTAAGCAGAATGTATATTTCTTTTTAGCAATTGTCTTTTTAGTGTACTTTTGAGCTTTTCTCCCCAGGTCTCCTAGTCCAGTCGGGCAGCCTCATTAAACAAATGTCAAATAAATAAATAAATAACTAAATAAATAAATGAGATATGCATTTTATGTGTGCCACGGGGGGCTTGTGAAAACCTGGATTCAGCAAGGGAACCGAGAATCAAAAAAATTTGGGAACCACTGCTTTATATCATTCAGGGTATCCCTGTGTATGACTCACACTCTGTATGTGTCTTCCTGTGTGTCTCTCTCTGTCATTGTCTGTCTCTCTCTTCCCCATGTCTATGTGTGTGTGTATGCTTGACATATTGTTATATATTGCCCATATATATGTCTGTGTATCACACTTAGATGCAGATATATCACATATGGGCCACCTACAGCTAGCTGTGGGTAATCCTGTCTGATGGGTGTGTGTAGAGACAGTTAAGGTGTACATAGCTGTCTGTATGCAAATACATATATACACAATACAGTTATATAGTCCGATGTGGGTTCTGACATGGGCTGTAATTCTCTAAGTGTAGGAGTATACCCAGTATGACCTTCTATAGTAAGAGTGGGATTCCATTCCAGACATAGTTGTACTCCAGTCAGGGGTTTTGTGTGCTACAGCCATACCTCTCAACCTGTTAGTGCAAGATATCTGGAGATAGCCTGCCAAAATGGGGGGACAATGGCCAAACATAGGGAAATACTGTAATTATTGCTCTTATTAATGTAGGAAGTTGCTAGAATTACAGGATTTGTTTTAGCAGACATTTTCTGACATATATGACATCTGACACTGAAATGTATTGTGTCATTACCTACTGACAGAAATCTTCAGATCATCACAGTGATTTACCAGAGAAATACAAGCTGTATGATACACAGGCCAATATTATGAGCCAAACTATAGACATTCTTGCCCAGTTCAGCCAGTTGAAAGATCTGGCTACAGCCAATTGACTGATGAAGCTATGTAAACAGTCCAGCACCTTGGTGATATACTGGCTGGGGATCTCCTGTTTGTGTGGTATTCTTCTTACCTGAAAAGTCATATCCTGGTGTGGGCATACCTCTCAACTGTACAGTTTTTTGCAGATTGTCCAAATGTTTGTCTAATTTTTGTCCATTTTTCATAACCTTGTGGTTTTCTGGCAAGTTAGTGGCAAATAATTAAAGACTGATGTTAGAAAATAATGACAGACATTTGTCTTTCAGACTTCATAACCATCAGACAATTTTGGCTAATGCAAAACCTGTTATTCTACCAACTTTCTAGGTTTGTAAGAGCAATATTTAAAACACATGCCTATCAGTGGACCTTTGTCCCACTTTTGTTTATGGCCTTGTCCAGATGTCTTGCTGTAAGAGGTTGAGAGCTATGGGTGTGGGTACAGAGTGCATTCTACTGAGCAGAGATGTCCATTATATGTGTGGTATATTCCACATAGTACTGTGATTTCCAGGTATGTTAGTGACAGAGCAGTACAGAGTAATGTGGTGAACCACTGACAGACAGTCATGTATAGGTTGATATGAGGTTAGTAGGCTATTGACCCTGAAGCCCTTATAACCCTCGCAGATGAGAGTGTAGCCCATGTTGACATGTCAGCATTCAGAGCCCCTATGCAGCAGGGACAAAGGTGGAATCACAGGATTGTATTTTCTGTTTCCCATGCACTTATACAGGGTGCACTTCACTAGGGGTATTGAGGCACTTGGCTTCATGTGGACAGGGAGTGTATTCCACAGATGGGGGAGTGCGTGGGACATATATCTGTCACACCAACAAGCTGTATTGATGTCACAGACCAGGTTGATGCTGCAACTACAGGTTGATCGAGTGGGCCTTGTATAACAGTCCCATCAAAGCAGGGTCTGGATTGCTTTGTATGCCAGACAGGGGTCACCTCTGCAGAATCTGTATGGAACTGAGTGGGACAGTGCTGTTAGCCTATCTGTGTAGGGTAGGTGTTTGTGGTCCTGCATTCTCCTGGTGAGGATCATCTGTGGTCTCTCCATCTGCTGCATGTACTTTGTGAGGTACATGCCAAAGGGGGCATTGAACAAAATAATTGGCCTCATAAGGTTAACATACATGGATCTTATGACCTCTTTGTCCCTGGATGGGATACGCTTACTTTTGAGCTGTCCTATCTATGAAGCTTTCTGTACAATGGGAGCAACATGGTGCTCAGACTTCAGGTTGCTATCAACTTGGGTGGCCAAATGCCTCACTACTGATTGTGTATGTAGGACAATTTTGTTAATGTGATACTATGGGGGGGTCATCAGTCTCCCTAAAGGGGATGGTGATGCATCTACAGGCATTAAGCTTAAGGCCATGTTTATGGCATCAGTCATTTGTTTTGGTGAGACCTACTTGCAGGACGTCCATATCACTTTGGGTATTGATGACTGTTCCCAGCTTGTAGTCATCTGCCAGCTTGGTCAGTCATAGGCCAGTGTTTTTGGCCTGCACCTCAGGGAAGTATATCCCATATACCAGAGGCCCCCAGAATGATCCCTGGAGTATGCCACTTATTACGGGTGTACTGTTTGAGTTGGCTACCCTTATTATGATTATGTAGGTTCTATCAATGAACCAGTTAGCTACCCATATGGTAACATATGGATTGCTGCCTAGTTGACAGAGTTCATGTACTGTGGGCAAGTAGGGAATAGTGTGTTGGCCAGGTCAAGGTAGCCAGAGTGCACCATCTTCCCCTCATCCATGCCTTTGTTGGCTGCCTCAGAGAAGTCATCCAGAGTTCACTGACATACCTCCTCTGAGAATGGCAGACTGTGTAGGGTAATGTACTTGGATGTAGCCAATTTCCCTGTTAATGTGATCCATGATACTCCAATTGCATGGCCTTGTGGATCAGGCTAGTTATGCTGATGGGTCTTTCATTTGCTAGATCGGTGAAAACCCCACCTTGGTGTAAAGGGATGACAGTGGCTGTCCACCACTTAGCTGTGACAAAGACAGTATTCAGGCTTTGGGTGTGTACGGTGCGTAATTATGCTGCCAGTGCATGCCTGGGTTCATGTAGGTTGCAGCCTGGGATGTATTCAGGACCCATGGAGGCTGTCTTCTTGACTTTGAGTTGGCAGTGATGCCCTGTTCCCTAGTGATAAGGGTTGGATGTTCAGGTACTGGGGATGTCTTTTTTTCCTGATATGGAGGCAGATGGCAGACATTTCCACTGAATCTGTCAGCCAGTGGCTTGACTATATCTACAGCATTTGTGTATGTGGTGTCCTTGACCACCAGTTCTGCACAGATATGGGAGCTTCCTTTGGGAATGCCGACATATGTGAGGAAGTCCTTATGATTGTCTGTCTTAGATGTGGGCAATTTGCATATGGAGTTGCCTTTAGTGGATTTCACTGGTGCTCTTATTTGTTTGTTCAGGCTAAGGGGTGATTACTTCCAATTGTGCACCAGCTCCTTCTTGGTTCTGGACAGCAATGTTATCATTTTGTTATATAGTTCCTTTATTGCAGATGTTTGTGGACAGGATTACTCTCCCTTGCAGACAGTGATGTTGTCCTGTCAGGTATTCCTGATTCCATTCATCTCTCTATATATGCTGGCATACTAGGTTTGTGTACATTTAGAAGTTGATGCCTGTTCCTCTAGTAGGGTAGGGGGCTGTTCAGCTGTTTATACCTCTGGTGGTTTTGATCAGCTTGTGGGACATTTTCCTTTTACCATGGCTGGGGGGGGGGGTCAAGAGAGATGGTGATTTGACACTTGACTGCTTTTCTATCAGAACCTGCCAGGGAGGATGATACCATAGGGGTGCTGCAGTGGTTGATCATGTTGGTTATTGCCAAGTCTGACATAAATATCACATTTTATGGGGGTATCAAGTGGCTGTCCTAAGGATGTAGCTTTGCTAAAATGGGGGAATCTCTGTGCATTTCTGTTCTGGCATGGTTGGATTTCCAATCAATGGTTGGGTAATATAAGTCAGCCAGGATTAGGGTGACGGGTGGAATCTTGATAGATTTTAGAGGGCCAGATATGTGGGGTGGGTGTCCTGAGTCAGACATGTTGGCCTGTAGCTACGTATAATTTGCGGTTCCCCTTGAAAACATTGAAATTCTAAACCATCGAAATTCATATGGTCGAGACCATATCATCGAGTATTTAGAACATCGATGTTGTCAAGGGGAAGAAAAAGGTAAGTAAAAATGGGAAAAAGCTAGTGTTTCTGCAGGGCAGCAAGGTGCCCTGCACACTGTGTCTGTGAATGTGCCATTGCTGTGATGGCACTGCAGACAGGGTATGCAAAATCTCCCATTTAGCGCTTCTGCATATAGTGCTAAAATGGAGATTTCCTTTACCCCACTGTAGTGCGATCTCAGAGTTGGTAAATTAAAGTAGGGGGGTGTGGGGGATGCATACACTTCTTTTAAAAGTTTTTTTTTTTTGGTTTCACTTGAAAGCTTCGATGTTCCGAAATATCGATGATATGGTCTCGACCATATGACATTCGATGTTTTGGAATTTCAATGTTTTCAAGTGGAACCATAATTTGCATAGTGGTCTTGTCAACAGTTGACTGGACTTGGAGTGCCTCATGTGTGTCAGACAGTTTGACCAGCCTGGAATTGTGTGTCTGTCTAATATATATTTATACCCCACCTCCTTTGGCTTTGCTGCCCACATTTTGAGGTCTGGCTGTGTGATAGGATGAGTGATCAGGTAAGGATGGGTTTATCTCAGTGGCTGTGGGCCAGGTTTCTGTGAGTGCACAAATGTCACCATCTTCCAGGGTTATGACTGCTTGCAATGAGTGAAATTTTCTGTTTAGACTCCTAGCGTTTAGCAGCATGGCCTTTAATTTGAGTTTTGTTGAGTGTTTTATGTTGGTAGGATGGACCCCATGACTTTCCCTACAAAGGCACTATGAGGGAGGCAAGGGACTTTGCCAGAGGCCTAAAGGGCAAGTGAAACAGATGCAGGCCATCTTTAGTAAAGCAGCATGGTCTGTTGATCATGTGTTCCCAGGCTGCCAGGCAGTGGATCCCCCTAGGATAACACCAGTAAGTGAGTCAAGTGTTATTGACAATCATTTTCTGTTTGTACTGAGCCATCATTCTGAGTGACGGCAGAATGCTACTTAAGGCTAGGGGCATACATGCATGGGACACATATTCAGCAAGCAGAATCATGTCTGTCTTCCTATAGTCCAGAGAGATACATCTAACATCGTTCACACTGCCATGGACCAGGACAGTGTAGTTGACATGCAAAATAGTTGGCACTGCAGTTCTTGGAACATGGACCATGTCAACCACAGTACTGTACCTAGGCCACTAAGACACGACAGCCAGGAGTAAGTGCTGGCCACATCCTAACAGTATTAACCACACATATACATAGCTCATTGACCCCTGCATATTGTGGACAATCAGCAAGTTATCAAGTTGATTGGGATAGCCCTGTGAATGTGTGCTCTGCTGCTAATACCCTACAAACATTAATGTTACTGCATTTCTATGGGAACATAGGTGTGTTGGGGGGCACACCTGTCAACGGTACACATTTGCACAGACTGTGCTGATGTTGGCTTTACATTTCAGTTCCATTTAGCATAGTATTGTGCCAGTCTTGGAGAATACAGGCATATCACTAAAGACCACAAGCTAGATTGTAATAGCAGACATTTGGCTTTCAGACTTCTTACCGTTCAGACCCTTAATGCAACTGCAAGACCTGCTGTGATATCACTGTATAAGTCTATAGGAGAACATTTCAACATTTTCCCCATTTGTGGACCTTTGCCAGACATTTCTTTATGGTTTTCTATGACTGACTTGCTGGGTGAGACTGATTGGTGAGTATGGGACCCCAATATTGACATCCATGCATGTGACCTATGACCCCAGTTAGTTAGCCCCCCACATATACCACAGTGGGATTTGTCATCTTGGGTACTACTGCATACTCTGGGGAAGCTAGTATTGGGCAGACATTTCTTGTTGTCCCATATAACTGTCAGTTGTCTGCTGCTATCCCGGTAGGCCACCCCATTCCCTTGCATGCATGCAGTGATACCATAGCTATGCTACCAGAACATACTAATACATTCATTTATTGTTAAGAAGACTGACTTACCTTGTGCCTGTGGCAGTTGTGAGGACAGTGCTGGAGGGCTGACTCTGTTGGATGCATGCAGTACACAGCCTATACATAGTAAGGTACAGGTAGTGTGATGTGTGTGGCATCCATTTTACTGTGTGTGTGAGTCAGAGAGAGGTGTCAGTCCCTGGGTCCCTACAGTGCCAGTGTGTGTGCTATGTGTTGCCTTTTTGCCAAGGCCTGGGCATACTGGGCATGCCTCCATCTGCCTACAGAAGCAGGCTCAGGAGGTTCCTCCTCCAAGTCCCCCTGTGCCTGTGAGGACCTTGGCAATGGTGGGGGGCTGTGTGTCCCTTCCCTGTGATGTTCCTGCCGCAGCTGTTATTGCAGGATCATATTGTATAGCATGGCACATACTATGAACATGTGTGCACATGTGGCTGGAGAGTCTGCATGGCTCCACCAGATATGTCAAGGTAGAGGAACCGTGACTTGAGCATCCCAAACACATGCTCTACAATGATCCTGGTTTGTGCTTGTGCCTTGTGCCTCATTGTGGTGTTCTTCATTGTGTGTGTGTGTGTGTGTGTGTGTGTGTGTGTGTGTGTGTGTGTGTGTGTGTGTGTGTGTGTGTGTTTCTGATGGGTGTCATCATCCATGGCTCCAGTGGATAGCCAGAATCCCCCACCTGATGGCCATATGGGATGTCCCCCCTGGCAAATGCCTGGTACAGCTGTGAGGCATGCCAGATGTGGGAGTCATGATGCCAGCACACACATTCATGATAATGCCCTGGGCATTGCACATGACCTGGCAGTTGATGGAGTGATAGCCCTTGTGGTTGACATAGACTCTACCCTCTTCACCAGGTGGTGCCTTGATGTGGATGTGAGTGCAGTCTATGGCACCCAGTACCTCTAGGTAGTCTGCTACATGGTGGAAGAGATGCTTCTTGCTGGTCCTCTCTTCAGGGGTGCTGGGGAAACATATGTGCTCACCAGCATGTCTTTGCATGACATCCAGGAACTGGTGAAGTAACCTGGATGCAGATGCTTGTGACATCCCATGATGTCCCCAGTAGGTTTTTGGAAAGTACTTGTAGCTAGTATTCTTAAGGCTACACATACCTTTGTTTCAACTGGGATGGGTTCCCCTCTGTTGGTTCTGGGTCTGAGGTTCTGAGGTGGGGCAGGCATAGCTCAATGAGTTGCTGTAGTATTGCCCTGTCCACCCTGTAGTGCTCCACTATCTCTAGCTCCTGAAAGGTTACCCTGGGTCTGAGCACTCTTCTCCTCCTCAGTCTGAGATGGTTATTAGCATTATCCTCATCAATGCCCTCAGTCTGTAGCACATACAGATGTAGTAAAGCAGCAGCAGTCTGTAACATTTTGTCAGTTAAAATTCCCAAGTGTGTACACCAGTGGTGCAGGGTTTGTGGAAAAAAAAACAGACTGAATTGTGTTTGCATACTTTATACTGGTGTGCTGCAGATGCTGCCTGTGTGATTGGCTGACTATGATACATTCCACCTGCCAGCTATATTATTGAGGGATTTGAATGGGCCACTGTGAGTGGCAGAATCCGTATTAGTGATTTTTAGTTCATTACCTTTATTCTGCTATTTCCTTTTTATATTTCTGCTGAGTTTAGGCCTCGTGGCACTCTGCGCAAACTGTTTTAGCTAGTGTAAGCATTGCTGAGCAGAAAAGGTCCTCCCCTGGACACAAACATGCTCATCAGTTCCTGAAGGAGCTAAGCACAGCTAAGCAGCCTCAGACACACACCCTTGCTTAGCTGTGCTTAGCTGAGCACAAATAGGGGCTGCAGAGCTCCAATATGCTTAGACCAAGCATGACACGCCCCCTTTTCATGTCATCTGCTTCGTCTGCTTACATCATCACATTATAGCTCCTACATGGTTAGGTACCTGCGGACACAGTCTCCTATTTTGCTATTCATTAAATTTAGCTCATTTAAATACCCCACTGCCTTAGTCCCTACTTACACCACTACACCAGAGCCTATGTCTTTAACTACCACTGTTACCTGTTATTGTTCTGAGTCTGCCTGTTGCCCCTTATAATGGTTAAATTAATCTTTCACAAAAAAATTGTCTTTTTACATTTCTTTATTATTTTCTGCACAATCATGTTTGCGCCCCACTGTGCTCCACTTAAATAGCTGAAATTGGCAAAAAAATATATATTTTTATAATTTTGAAACACTTTGCATGCCAATGGCCATATTTTTGGCCACTGACATGCCTAATACTCATAATACATGCTTTACATTGAGCTGTTATGCCCCCGTTTTGATTTTTGCAAAAATGTACACGGTTAGTAACCAAATACATTTCTGCAGCAGACATGGGTCCAACACGGATGCCTGTCTGCTTGCTGAATTTGTTTTTACCAGCAAATGAGGTGATTAGTATGATTCCATGGTGTCCATGTTGGAATAGTGCTGGGAGGCTCGTGCACGCCCCCAGCCTTGTTTACTGGATTGTACAGACTCCGAACTCCATGTTCGAGCTATGCCACTATTCTTACATGGAGTTTAGCTCTGTGTAAGCTTTATTGAATCCTGGGGATGGTTGCTATGTAAAACATCATAGACATACCTCTCAACCTCTTAGTGAAAGAAATCTGTACAAAGCCTAAAATTTTGGGGGGACAAAGGCTCAAAAATAGGGATAGATTTTAAATATTGTTCTTATGAACTTAGAAAGTTGTAGAATGTTTTTTTTTTATTAGCATGCATTTTCTGAATGATATGAAGTCTGTAGCTCAAATTAATTTCATTATTTAGTGACTTCAGTCCTCAGTGATTTGCCAGAAAACCACAAATTTTTGGGGGACAGAACAAAATTATGAGGCAAAAATATGGAAGTTCTGCAAAAATCTGTACAGTTGAGAGGTATGACTCATAGTTATAAATTAGAACATAAGTTCTGACAGTATCAGTTTTAAAGTAAGCTTGGTATATTGAAGCTGTGAAGCTGGAATTCACAGACGTATAATACATAGTGCAGCACTAACTGCCCTGTGGAGTGACCATATGCAAGGCGTGGATGAATCTAGGACAATGATAATACAGGCCTGCTTATTTGCAAACCACTTCACCCAGCAGAATTCATTACTAGTAGCAGTGGACAAGTACGCAGGATGTGTTTATGAATCTAAAATTAAGTCTCTGCCATGTTTTCTAAATTATCTCTGGTGACAGGGGTCATACTAGGCTGTTGAAAACTTATTTAAAGATGTGATTTTTTTCTCTCTTTTTTCATACTGGTAATACTGTTTATCTAAAACATGCATATAACTATACACATTTGTCTTTTTCTTTGCAGGTGTGTGAAAATAGACGGCAGGAAGAGAAATGTATGAAACTACAATTGAAATGCAGACTGTTATTGCTTATTTTGGGAAGCTAGGAAGTCATAAAATGTAAGTAAACTGTACTTCACAAGGAACAGCTCACCAAAACTGTGAAATGATGTAGGTATCGATATGCAAACAGTTATGAGACATATGTAAGATCACAATGACTTCACTAATCCAATTAATCCCTTTCTTTTGAAAAAACAAAGTTTGAGTTTTATTGGAAAAAATTGTTTGGTTACGTTTGCTGTGGGAAAGCAAGCAACTAAAATAAACTGATGTAATATTTTTCTGAAGAAAGTGAATGATATAATCTGATTATCTCTGGACTTTCAGAACATCAGTGGTAAAATGAAATGTGCATAAATATTTGAGACAGGTCTTAGTCTTGGCCTAGATTGTCATAGCATGGGAGACCTAGAAATCTGCATCTGTTTGTTCATTTCTTTTTATTAATTTTTGTAACTTAGAGGAGGTAAGTCAAGGAATTCATAGGTAGGAAGGCAACGAAGATATTTGAATAGATGTAGATCATATTTTTCTTTACATATATAGTCTTTGTGACCAACTGTTGTTTTGGTATTCCTTGTGTACTTTTTCATTCCTCTCATATTTAATATGTGTCAGCATTGTTTGATTTGTTATTTAAATAAAGCTTATTTACTGTCTTTTCAGCTCTTGTGGCTAGTTATTATTATCTTTGATTATTATTATTTAAGAAGGTAGCATTATTTACTACTATTGGTTAGCATGCTGAGGCTTCCAGTTAGGCAGATTTCTTGAGCTTACTGCCAGTAAAATATACTATGTGTATATTTATGTTTGGGTATACCAAGAGCAGCAGTTAACCATTGGTCTCTAGCCATATCCAGAGTTGTATTATTACTACCTGGGAGAAAGGTGTGAAAAAGTGTATAAAGCTTCCAACCTTCCATGGTAATTCTGTGTGTGTGTGTGTGTGTGTGTGTGTGTGTGTGTGTGTGTGTGTGTGTGTGTATGTATGAATGACTTTTGAGAAAGGCAGTTGCAAATAAGGAGCACTGGAAGATAGTCTGGTTCACCAATAGAGTAATGAGAAAGGGGCTTGAGATGTTAGTCCAAAGTTTCAGCTGCGTAAGTGACCTGTGTGCAGTCTAGTCTGAGTGTAGATGCTGGAAGTCCATGCCCAGGAGATCAGTAAATATTTCCTTTATGCTAGTAGGACCACGTTTCATTCTGAAAATTGATTACTGAATCAGACTTGTTGAATTTTCTTTCTTTGATTTTAACATAGTGGTTACCAATGGTGCGAAACAAGAGATCACCCCTTTGGTGCCAGCTCCTTGCTCCTTACTTCCCAGATGGTTGGTTGTGGAAGGATTTAAACCCAATCAGTACCAACTGGCTGTGTCATCATGATGGCAGCAGTGGGATTCAAACCCTATCTGTGCCATCCATTCATCACACTATTTTTTATAAGTCTTACCGTCATGACTGAATTGCTATGTAATAGGAATGCTATTACTTTTATCCACTTTTCACATTGCATCCATTCTGGAATAAAGAGAGAGAAAAAATGGGTTATCAATAGTTTGTTGGCTTTTCTAATGATTATCTTTAGCATAAAAGTTTAATATCATGGTGAATTTCACTGCAGTGAGCTGTAGAGTGCAAGTTGATGGTGCACTTTTCAAGGGATTTTGCCCTTTTCTCCACTGTGGTGTGAGTCATGAGTAAGTATGTATATATATATATATATATATATATATATATATATATATATATATATATATATATATATATATATATATAGTTTGGTAGGGTGTTAGGACAGAGCCCACTGCAAAAAAAAACATTTTTTTTTTTTTTTTTGGGGGGGGGGGTGACTCACCCTTTTTTATATTTATCTTTCAGAAATGGTGAGTTGAAATGATAATATTTCAACTCAATGGCATACAAAACAAAAAAATAGTACAAACAAGGAAAGCATCAGTATTTGAGAACAATTGCTGTACTTTGCTGTAAGTCAGCTGTGATTAAATATTTCGTTATGAAGGAAGTATTTTCCAATGACAGAGTACCAGATACACCTACCACATGATGACACTTTATCATAACACTAACTCTGTTGCAGTATTATTACCATAAACATTATGTTTGCAGATGACTGCAAACTGGGAGCCATTATTGAATCCCCAAATGATGTGGATACTCTACAAAAGAGCCTTACAGAAACAGATGCTTGGTGCCAGAGCCACATAGGTGGCAGTACACTAAACACCGAAAGTGTGATAACAAACTTAGGGACACAGGTGAACAGTGGCCTTACCTTCAATAACCACATCACCACAACAGTCAGGAAATCCTTCTATGTGGCACACCTCATCACTAAGGGCTTTTCATCCAGAAAAAAGGAGGTCATTGTCCCACTGTACTCATCCCTCATTAGACCCATTATAGAATACAACGCCCCATTTGGTATGTACCTCTCAAGACATCTGCAACAACTGGAAAGGTCACAGAAATACCTCACTAAAAGTATCACAGGCCTAAAGCAGATGCCCTATGCTGACCACCTTAGAAAACTCCAGCTATACTCTGTCGCATATCGTCTACTCTGAGGTGATCTCTGCTTAACATACAAGGCCATGTTAAACCCAGAGTGTTGGACATGCTACACTTAAAGAAATCCCAATCCCTCAGAGCCACGTGCTCCAGGGATCTAAACCTTATCATCCCAATAAACAAAACATGGTGGAGGGATAGGTTCCTGACCCAGAGACTCCCCAGACTCTGGAATAGACTGCCCATACATGTCAAGCAGAGCGCCTCTTTGGCCCTCATCAAAAGGAACCTTGATTGGATGGGAGAAAGGAAATTCACCTCGGGGATCACATCAGTTGCCCTGCTAGACAGGGATCCAGGGAAGTAAATAGTGTGGGAACAAATAGCTGGGGCATTGTTATGGCTAGACTTGTATAGGCCCTAGGGTCGATAACCTAGTACCAACCTATGAACCTATGAAGTGCAAACTTGAAAGGAATGTAACCTTTTCTAGAGCTGTCTATACAGCACTTTCAACATCACCTCAACAATGAAGTATTTTCAGACAGTAATAGAACAATAACTGTGATATGAATGATGTATTTGGTAAGTGTGGTGATATGACTGATGCTCTGGAGGTGGAGGTGGCGTATGGTTGACCACATGGAGATATGGAATCTGACACTACATGGTCACCTCAACCACAGTAGAAGATAATGATAGCATCAAATTATACAAAGAGTCTGCTCTGTAAGGACACCCTCCACTAGTCTACTGTGCTCCAGGCTCTTTGGATCAACAGGGATGAAGCAATTAATTTATTAGGTGAGGACATGTAATGCTTATGTCCTAGATGGAGCAATAACTCAGTCTGGAGCCTTTTTTTCATATTCTGTTTTGTGTGGATTTTCCAGCTGGTATTTTCTCAGCACCCATTACTGATTGTAATGGTGCAAGTTTGTAATTGTTATAATAGTGCCTGAATAATTTCCATTTATATCTTGCAACTTGAACTTAGTAGGGTAGAGCTGTGATCAAAGCTGACCAACTGCACTCCCAGTCTGGGTTGCCATGTACAGCAATCATAAAGATAATGCATGAAAACAGAGTAATACAAATGTACAACATTACAAGTCAGAGTACATAATACATATAATTGATGAATGCAGATAGCAGGATTAACTAAGGCAACAATTAAGCCATAGCACTGAAAAAAGGGGAAAACATTTATCTCTGAATTTAAAAAAATCCATATCTTTCTGAGCCTACATTTTACTCAGGAAGATTTAGGAAGAGTTGTTCTATGCAGAAGAGATAATGATAAGAAGGTTCAACAACAGAAAAAATGATGAAACAAAACTATAGAAGAGTTTAGAAAGTGAATGACTGTACTGTTTTATTTAGGACTCATACTTTATTAAACAATTTAGTATGCACAAACCCAAGCATATCACTCAACTGGAAAGGGTCTAAATGCTTCTTACCAAAAAAGCCAAGGCTCTTAAATCCTTTAACTATCTCAATAGATCAGCACAAATCTTACTTTGATAGCCTGCCAGCCAGAGCTCTCACCCCCCAACCTCCAGAATCAGGGACAATCCGTCACACATTTTACATTATTAAAACAATTAACCTATGAAGCTGACAAAATAAGCAAATATGAATTAGCAAGCATTTTTCTGTAATGTGCCAACTTTCCTTCCAAAATTGACAGTTTCCCAAACCAAAAGATAAAAAGGTCACATAAAAACATTCAGTAGAAACTGAAAGAAAACCCCTGTCAAGCTAGAGTCTTCTCTGCATTATACTTTGAAACCTCATGTAGTAGAGGTCTATGAGATATATGCAAATAATCCCTTAAAGACATACCAGTGTTTCAGCTGCTTGGCTTCTGAATGTCTATGACTTTTTACTTTTTAAGACTTTATGGGTATATTCAGGCCAATGCTGACAGGTTCAGCGCAAACTCCCCCCCCACCAAAAGGGCAAATATCTATCCCAGCAGAGTGCTGCCCCCCTGACATCTCAGATGCTCAGGTAAGAGCCGCCCTCTCCAAAGCAAAAAACACAGCATCAATGGGACCAGACGGTGTCCCGGGCTGCGTCCTACATGAACTCCAAGAAGAGCTAAACCCAAACATAAAACTACTGTTCAATCTCAGCCTTACTACAGGATATGTGCCCAAAGAGTGGCGTACAGCAACAGTGGTCCCTCTCCATAAAGGTGGTGCCTCAACGGATCCTGGAAACTATCGCCCCATAAGCCTGACTAGCTTGGTCTGCAATGCTATGGAAAGGATCATTATGGACCTCATAAATAAAGATATTGGGGACCTACAAACACTGGATCCTACCTAGTTCGGCTTTGTTAAGGGCAGATCCTGCCTCTTAAACCTGGTTGATTTCTTTGAAACAGTCACCAAGGCCATTGACGAGGGGAAGGTGGTCCACACAGCCTACCTGGACCTCGCAAAAGCCTTCGATACAATACCCCACTCGGGCATTATAGATAAGCTCACCAGCTTAAATATAAACCCCTATGTCACTATATGGATTGCAAATTGGCTCAAGGACAGAACCCACATGGTTAGAATTGCTGGAGCCATGTCAGACTCCAAACCAGTTACAAGTGGTGTCCCACAAGGCTCAGTCCTGGGACCTCTCTTGTTCGGTATATATTTCTCGGAGGTACAGGCCAACACGGAAGGACTGTGGCTGACCAAGTTCGCAGATGACTGCAAACTGGGTGCCATAATCGACTCTCCAGCTGACATAAGCATCCTCCAAAAGGGCCTCATAGAAACAGACAACTGGTGCCAGAGCCATGGCCTCAAGATAAATGCCAAAAAGTGTATAGTCACCCCCTTTGGCAAAAACAAAGTGCCCACAAATTACCACATAGGTGGTAATCCATTAAGTACAGAAGAAGTAATTAGGGACCTGGGGACCCAAGTTGATAGCAATCTCTCATTTGACAACCACGTGGCCAAAGTGGTTAGAAAATCATTTTATATAGCCCACCTAATCATGAAGGGATTCACATCTAGATCAGGGGACGTCATCATGCCTCTTTACTCATCCCTCATCAGGCCCATAATTGAGTACAATGCCCCTTTTGGGATGTACCTTACCAGACACCTGCAGCAACTGGAAAGACCCCAAAAGTACCTCACCAAGATGATCAAAGGGCTCAAACAGATGCCATATGCTGCCCGGTTAAAGAAACTCCAGCTCTACTCAGTGGCATACTACCTGTTCAGAGGCGATCTGTGCCTGACGTATAAAGCCATGTCCAACCCGGAATTAATGGACATGCTGCACCTCAGAAAATCCAAATCCCATCGAGCTACGCGCTTGAGAGACTTGAACCTCAGCACTGAAATAAATAGGACATGCTGGAGGGACAGATTCATAACCCAGAGGCTCCCTTCACTCTGGAATAAAATCCCAGTCCAGGTTAGGCAGAGTCCCTCATTGACTCTCTTCAAGAGGAATCTTGATGAGTGGATGGGAGATCGTAGGTTTACCCCTGGTATCACTTCTGTGTCACTGTTAGACAGAGGCACAGTATACTAACCTCGAAAAAGGGCATAGCAAAATAAATTTAAAATGGGTGGCGAAAGCCAAACACATTCTGGCTAGGCTTATAAATGCCCTAGGGCAGATAGCCTAGTCTGAACCTATGAACCTATGAACCTATAATGCATGTTTCAAACCTTTTCTGAACTCACCACGACAGCACTTTTTTACCCTTTGGTTTTGATGTTATTTGGGTCCTTAATGTTTATGGATATCAGGCTTGACTTTAAGCTCTGTATTTCTACAATATGGCCAAACAATCCATTTATACTGTAAAGCATTCAGAAGCTATGGATCTGAACCACTGGTATGTCTTTAAGGGTTCTTTGGCAAATATCCTTGGGTCTTCAGTCCAATAATGTTTAAGGCATTAAAACTGACAGTTTTGGAAGGAACAGAGTAACATTTCAGCTAAAATCAGGGACATCTTTGAAAATCAGGGATGGTTGAGATGTATGCTACCAGCTGCCCTGAGGTGACATGTGTCTTGCTTTTTGACCATTGAAAACCTAATTCTATTTGACTTCCTATTTCTTTTCAAAACCAACGGCTCTACAAATACTTTCAAAAAATATCTAAATTTACATCAACAAATAAACAAGACTTACTGGTGGATTAGGCTTCTAACTCAAACCATTACCACCCTATGGAATATGTTACCACTACAGATCAGACAAAGTGCTGCTTTCACTATGTCTAAGGCTAGTTATGATGATTTGATTCATAGACTCATATTTACATAAGGAGTATCAGGTATGGCCTTATTGGATTTGGGAGATGAGCTCTAGTAAGTGCTTGAAAAGGCTGAGAATAACTTTTAAGTATGTCTACTTAAAGGTGTACATGGCTAAGTGTCTCTGTGATCACTTGTCTAGTATTGTACCTATGCATTTATTAACCTTCTAATGAAATTGTCAATAGTTCTGGACACAATACCTTTTGCAGTCCTTTACTTTAATAATAAAATGGCATTTACTAAATCCAGTTAATATAAGATTCCAAATATTATGATACATTTGCAGACTCAAAAATTCACTAGATCTGCCATTGAGTTATCATTATAAATTAGATAGTATAGGAAGATTACCCACTACAGCCAGCTTACGGGAAAAATACACATTGTAGAATGACATAAATTGCTGATGTATATAGCAGCATTTTGTATCCATTATTCCTGATTATCAGCCATTCAGAGAAGCTGTATATATCTTTTAAGAGAAAACTCTAATTATTGGACATATGGATATCAAAATAAAAATTAGAATTTAAAATAGAGTTATATAAAATTGACAGGAAGTGTTTTTCTTGAGAACATTCATCCAAGATGATACCTGTATCAAATGTTTGTTGTACTTAGTGGTTATGTAAGAGTATAGCAATGCTAATCAGGTTTAGCAAAGGGCAGAGGGTTTGAGGTATCATTTTGATACTATTGTTTTAACTTAAATCTGTGCATTATTATCTATCAGATGGATCAAAGAAATATCATAAAACAATGGAAACTGACACTTAATTGTTCATTATTAATAGTAATATTGGGATTATCCAAAAGATTGTATCATAAAAATAATTTAGTATCTCCAATTTCACCAATGTCAAATGAAAATCTAAAACAATGAATTTTGGATAAGCTATCAATTTAACACATTCCTTAGGATTCTTGATGAGATCAGGTATATCTATGTGAGAAGATTATAGTTTTAATTTGTGACCACATAGCTTGAATACATAATGGGGAATGTTTGAGAAATGTCCATAGTGACAAGACATAGATCAATGCTTAATAATTCTCACAAAGAGAAAAAACAGGTGATTTGGCAATTTTGAGATGCCACAAAAAATGTCTAGTAATCCAAATTGATGATAAGTTAAACTAGAAAAACTACAGAAACTCAAACCAACCAGTATACAAACATGGAATAATAATCAGGAATAAGTTAATTGATTAAGTCAATAGTTTATTGTAATCCACACACATAGTCACCCAGTTGACAGAAGAGCTAAGCACTTTTGTTCCTTCTTTTCTAGAACTTCATCAGAGCTAAAATACAAACCAAACCCATAGTTTATGTAATTAACAAACAACCAATCATGAGCCTAAGATCATTAAACATCTTAATTGATTTGTAATACACAACTCTATCATCATAAATTGCATGTATGATTTATATATATATATATATATATATATATATATATATATATATATATATATATATATATATATATATATATATATATATATATATATATATATATATATACACACATGTGTGTGTGTGCCTATACTATTAAAATGCTGAAGCAATATGTTTTTAATCTAAAACTTCATTTTATCAACTAGTTTGATATAATTTAATGAAAATGTTGTAAAACATATTTCATTTGCCTTTTGTGTAAATTTGTATTGTACTTTCTTTTGAAATTTCCAGATAAGAAGGAAAAAAAGCACCTAACTCATGTCTCAAATGGGTGACAATTTGTATGTGCATCACAATAAATCATTGACTTTAACAAGCAACTTGTTCCAGACAATTATTCCATTTTTATACACTGATTGGTTTGAGTTTCAGTAATTCTGACCCACCCTTAATCTTTGGGTCACAACATTTATTCAATTTGATGCAAGATTGTTTGACATTCCAAAAGAAAGTTGACTATGAGTTTAAATGTCTTGACCAATTCCAGAGAAATTATTGAGACTGTGTTGTTGCAATAATAAAACAATTGTAGAAAAAAACATCCAACTTAATTATTGAAGATTTTGTTAATATACTGAACTTAATTAAAAACCAGGATATTATATCTTCTTTTATTATATTAACTGAATACCTGAGCCATATTTATAATAGTATACCATAATCTATTTTATATTTAATTCTAAAACATTTAAACTTCTCTAGTAATATATTTGTCTTATAAGGTCATAGGTGAATTGGGAATTACTCTGTGATGTCTACAGATGTATAATGAAATAGCACTAATTTTCATATATCCAGCTTGTAATGTGAAGTTTTTTTAAAACCCTTGGCTATCCTTTAACACTCTTTGGTATTGCTTGTTTGTTGTTTCTAGAATGTAGCAGACTATCATTTGCAAAAAAAATTCTGCTAATAATCTTTCATCCAAAGCATATATACATATGCTTGTGGTATTGTATAATATAGTAAAGTAGGCTCAAGGGATAGAATAAAAAGATAAGAGGGAAGAGGGCATGAATGTCGGGTACTAGTTATAGGAGGGCAGAATAACCTATTTGCTGTGATTCAACTATATTCTATTTCATAAAGAGTTTCAGGGGAGAAAGAGATATGAACCATGTGAAAAGCTTTACAAACATCAGAATCAGAAACTCTCCTAGATTAGCAATATTTTTGATTATGATATAAGTATAATTCAGACATAACATGATTATTTTCAGTTTATCTTACTTCCAAAAATTAAGCCTAGGCTTACAATCTTGAGATTATTTGATAGGCTGCTAGTTTAAAACACTTAGTTAAAATTGGAGCAAATAATTTAATATCTAAATTTATAAATGTTTTAAGTCAGTGGTTCTGAGTTAGTTTAGACTATGTGTTAGGTTGTAAAATGGAAATATTTTGAAATTAATTTCAGTTAAATCCTGAAATAGTTGGAAACCATGTTTACTTATAGTAAAAAACTGTAGATATTGAAATCAATAGATAGTTATACTTCTCAGAGAATGAGACCTAAATCATATCATTTTCAGTTGAAGTACTAGGCTTTAATTAAACCAAAGCTTTCACTATTACCTATAAAGAGATATCTCTTTATAAGACATCTATCATATCACTAGTAATTGGGTTTGTTTTAAAACTAAAGTAATCTTGGCATATGGGTTGCTTACTTGGGGGATTTGAGGACTTTTAAATTGATTTGCATGTGCTATAAAAACATTTAGTGTTTCTTGAGGTTTACTATACAGTAGTATCCTTGATACAAGATACAGTATTAGAACTGTAGATGAGGTATAAAATATTTTCCAACTCTTAGAGGAGGTAATTATCCATTCAACATATTCATGTTCTTCCCCATTTCAAAAATGTATTGTTTTGTAGACTGCACAATTTTAATTTACATTGAAGCACCATCACATCTAAATATATTGATTCATCATATTTTTGTAGATTTATATATTCCCTCTGTAATTCATTTATTTCTTTGTTTTGGATTTTTAGTTAAGAAGGTTTAATTGATAATGTCACCTTTAAGACTGCTTTAAATGCCACACATCCTTTATTAAATTATACAATTGTATGATCTCAACTAGTTCATCTTTAAAATGAAGTTTAAAAACACACTATCATCAGCATCCCTTTCATTCAGCATGTCAAGATTACATGTCCAATTTGATCCATAAACTGATGTTGATTGAAGATTATCTTTAACTGCAATAGTAAATGATCTGAGAAAGACCAACATGTGCTGTTCTGTATTCTAACTAATAGTTATTCCATTAATTAGAAAGCAAGAGCCATCTATTCTAGGATATAATTTGTGTAGAGGAGAAAATACCCTTTACATTCATGTAATAAAGAACTATATAGATGAAACAACATATTGATTGCCATTAGGTCATTAAGACATGTTGGGTCTCTATTTTCAGTTGTAATATCTGATCCTATTATAAGCCCAGTGCTAGACTCCAATCTCCTGCTAAAATGTAATCATACCTGTATGTTAGTAAAGCTTATTTTTCTGTACCTAGTTGTAACATTGGTTTTATGATTAATGCAATGGGCACATTTTCATGTGGTAGATGCATTATGTGTAAGTTTGTATGTAATAAATTTGAATATATTAATGGTATTCCTTTTAAAGTAAATCATAAGTAGTCATGTAATACAGAAGGAGTAATTTATGCTATAAAATGTCCCTGCAACAGGTTCTATATAGGTGAGACCTAGAGGGCCTTTAAGTTTAGAATACAGGAACATGTCAGGGATATTAAGAATGCTAACTTGGAGAGCCCTCTTGCAGTACATTTTGAAAAATATCATGATAAAAATCCAGAAGGTTTATTATGTAAAATATTGGAACATGTTTGTGAAAGGGGACATAATTTAGACATAAAGAAGAGGCTCCCATACAAAGAGATGATTTGTATTTTGAAGTATGGGACTTTAAGTCCAGCAGGTATTAATGCGGAATGTAATTGGAAAGTTTTTTTAACTTAATTGGATGTAGTTATATAATTAATGTGGATTGGTTTTGTTATAAAAGCTTGAATGCTTAGTGTGGTTTTATTTTCCTTTGAAGGCTTTTATGCCGAGGCGCTAGGGAATTTTATTAAACTCTGTATATTGGATCCTGGTTTTGCCATTATTTTTGCTTGGCCAGAAATGGTGAGCTCTTTTCGTCATTGTTGCTGTAAAATGTAATCATACCTGCAAAAAGATGGTAGTACCATAAATTAATGGTTAAGAAAAAAAGTTGAAAGTTGACTTTTACCATATGAAGCATATACTGATATTATGACTAATGATTATTTGAACATAGGACTCTTCTATTCTATCATAACAAAAGTCTCCTCTGGGTAGTCTTTCGCTTGAGTTTTTTTTTTTCAAATAATTTTTTTCTTAGCAAGGATTACCACACCATTTTTGCTACTAGCACTATCTGCAGCAAAAATATTTGGAAGCCAATTCTGTTTATAATGCAAATATAATATATAAACATTTCACATCAGATCTAAAGCTATACCACTTCATTACACAAAAACAGTACAGCTTCTGGTCAGAGAAAAGCATTATGACATCCCTTTTGACCCTAATGTATGACAGAATCCACAACATGGACAAAGGCAATCTTACAGCAGCTCTCTTTATTGACCTCACATTAGCCTTTGACCTGGTTGACCCTAAGGTTGACACTGAAGTCAGCCCCACCACCTCACAGTGGATCCAAAACTTTATCACTAACAAAACTTTCAAACTAAACAGTTGAATTAGCTTATAGAATAAGGCTCCCTTTATCACAGGAATACCCAAGGGTTCTATACTCACTACCCTATTTTTTCCAAATTCATCAGTGAACTATCTATAGACCTTCCATAACTGCAAATCATACTCTGTTGATATGATGTGGTAATAGATAAAGCCTTTCTCATTCTGGAATTCACCACCTATTCCACACAGCTTTCTATCCTTGTCTGACTGGCTTAATTCCAACAAGCTGTGTCTATAGCCCAAGACCCAAATCCATGACTTTTGGAGCTGCCTTAAAGCTTGCCAAATCTTACTCCTCATAAAGACAAATAAATAAATAAAAATGGAAAAAGTAAATAATAAATAAATAAAAATGGCCAGGTTATCAAAAACAACAAACATAATCAAATGCTTAGGAATCTGGTTTGACTAGACTTGTAACTAGACAAAAAATAAAATAACATAAAAATAAATAGTAGTCCAAAACAGTGCATGATAACAGAGCAACCATGCAGTGGACAGTGCATAAAATCTTTATTTGTTGCACAAATGAATAAAGATTTTATGTACGGTCCACTGCATGGTTGCGTCATTATGCTGTACTGTTTTGGACTACTATTTATTATAACTTGTGACAACAGAACATTCGTCCTGTGGGCTATTTGTTGTCTTTTTGTTTATAAAATAAAATAAAGTGCATACTTTTGACCTAGGAAAACAAGCCCATTTTCTCTTCCACCAGCAAGATCTGCCATAGGAAAAGAAATCTGCTCCAATCATTGTCCAATAAATTTGCAGTTTCATTACAAACTCTGATCACACTGAGTGCCACTATATTATCATTTCCAAAGAAAATTGGCTAAAAGTTAAATAACAAGCTTATCTGTAGCAAGATACACACTTATTTAAACTTTTACACTTACAGACATACATACCAGTTGCTGCCAAACACATAACCAGGAAGGATCCATTCTTCAAGCTCCATGTACCAAGTTATACTGCAATAACCACATCATCTCCCTCCTAACTCTTAAACATCGATAGTCTCTATCAGTCTACTAAAATGACCTTACTAAATTCACCTTCAGGCCATATCTTAAAGCTTACATTTAAAACAGAGCAAATGGCAAATGCTTCAACTACCTCTCAGCTGTCCAGATTTTCACAGAATGCCCAGATTTTTACCTCATATGTTTGGTGTGTTCCTCATAAAATTTGTGGTTTTCTGGCAAATCACCTAGGATTGAAGTCACTAAATAATGACATACATTCAAGTTTCATACCTCATATCCTTCAGATGATGATTTCAGGTTTAAATCTTGTTATTTTAACAACTTTTTAAGTTTATAAGAGCAAGATTTAAAATCTGTCCCTATTTTGGGGGGTTTGACCCCCTATAAATTTTGTTTTTGTCCCGATTTCTTGTGCTAAGTAGTTAAGAGGTACAATCACATCACCTATCTTTATATTCCTCTTTCTACTTTACTGCAATGGAACATCTCCATATGATCCTGATTTTCTTCTCAGATGTATCATACCTTTTGTACATAGTACATATAGTAAAATGCTTTATATTATTTTTTGTTGAAAGCAGTTAGATTACTCATACTTGCTTTCACAGTTTAAAATGGTATCACATTGTTATATTATATTTTGGTTATATATGGTTTCACATCTTTGCATATTTTATGGCTAGTGTTCTATTTTATTCTGCACACTTCTTGTGTTATTGATATCTTCTGTATTTATCCTATATGTTATGGATATTTTCTCTAAGTATTCCCATGATGACCCTAAAAATGGTCCTCATGGATCAGTGCCCTACCCCAATAAACAAATTTAAATGCATAAGTAAATATCAAATTGTGAGACTAACATATGCATTTTCTGTGCTGAATAAGTATTGGAATCTATTTGGCATAAACATCAAAACAAATGTTTTGGAGAATCCTGGATACCAGGGCAAGTCCATGAGTCAATTTTATTTGTGCCAACTTTTAGTTTTTGTTAATTTATAGATTCATAGGTGAACACTAGACTACTTGTCCAGAAGGGCCATTTTAAGCTTATCCAGTATCCCAAGGTCAGAATCAGACCCTGTACCTTTTGTCTATGAGGTGAAGACCTTAACTATTTTTCCAAACCTGCTGCCAAATAAAATCTCCTACTAATAGAAGGAGACATATACTTCCGTGCCATGGTTTCATCATCATTTAGTTAAAAAAATAGTTAAAAAAACATGCAACACACATTTACTGGAACATAACTATGGACTTAAGCGTTATTGATGTCTAAGTACAGATTCTCATGTCACAGCATATGCTACTGATAGTATAGTTTGCACATAGGTTAGTACTAGGCTAACTGCCCTTATGGGCCATTTTAAGCCTAGCCAATTACCCCATGTCAGAATCAAACCCTGCACCTTGTGTTTCTAAGGTAAGCACCTTAACCATTACACCAACCTCCCACCCAACAACATTTAATGTGTTATTTGCTGTGTTGCTTTTAGAATTTCAGTAAAATGAATTCCTTTCAGATATAACATACTCAGCTATAAGAATCTTGAATTGGGAAATATTCTCAACTGGAGTATGTTTTTAACACAAGCAAAGCAGCACAGTCATGCAAATTGTTGAACACACTTCTATATAGTTTCAGCCAAGCTAGAATAACAAGACTGCTGTCACAGCCACCTTTATCTAATGCTCAAATTACTTGTCAATAATCCTTTCTAAATTAGCAGAGATGGACAGTGACTTTATCACCACAGTTGCCATTAGCCAGATGATACATAACAAAAAAAATGTGTGTAATAAATGATGATAGCCAGAATTGGCACAAGAAATGGTAAGGATTAAAGAAAACAGACACCCCTTCTCACCAATGCTTTTTTAAATTACTTATCTAATGGTATAAGTACAGGAAGTGCCACTCATAACCATATAAAGTCACAATGTTGTGACCTTCTCCACTAAGAAAACAGTTCACAACACTTGGACAGTTATTTTTAAATACTATAACCTCATTAAGAAGTCTTGATATGCAAAGATAAACCGTTTATTGTAAAATAGTACAGTATGCACATAATGAACACTGTAAACAAACACCACATATGTTATTCCATCCCGGTTTGATCCATAACATTATCTCCTTCCCTAATGGATGGGAAATTTCACTTGCAGGACAAATTTAGAAAGGACACATGAGCCAGGATCAACTTTTGGAAGTTACAAATGCTATTATCCAGTTTCAGTAATTTGAGATTGTTGTACGCCAGATATATTTTGACAGCTCTTCTAAATGAAGTTAATTTCACTTGTCACTAATTAGTCATGAAAGCTATAAATGAATACTGATTTGAATTTCCAGTCTCAAAAATATTTAAGATATTTGTATCTGCAATATCATTTCATGATAGATTAATCCAGTGATAATATCATAAATTCCAAAGAGGCAACACCAGGTGAGCGGTCTAGAGCACATTCCTTCAATAATATCACAGTCAATGTAACAGTTGGCATGAATTGCTGGTGGGTTAGCCAATACTAGCAATCATTTCAATCTGATAAATTCACAGTTCAAAGCTAGTTAGGCAGGTCAGCCAGCACAGTTAAATCAGTATACTAGGTATGTAAGTGTAATTCAAAGGTGTATTCAATTACCTGATACTTTATATCTAAACCACCACTGAAATTTTGTCCAATTTACAATATGGGCTTCCTCATTAAAAGAAGATGTCACAATACACTGGTATTTGCATTCACACACTATGTTCTAACAGTGGCATATGTATGCCTGAACTGGATAGCAAAGACGAGAGTCACATATTTTACTAATGTCCCATTCATTTGTTCACCATACTTCTATCAAATAATTTAACAAGGGATTGATGATAGAAAGGGCTTTGGCTTCCTTTCTCTTTACTCTTCAGTGTGTGAGGTCAGCTCTACCAGTCTTAGTTATTTCTATCCATCACTCTTTACCATGTAACTTGTATTCTGACTTTTTTCCCCAAAATCCCTACAGCTGCTGCTACAAGCTCCTCTCCTCACTGGGTCTATGTGACCAGCCTTAGCCTACCTTGTCTGGGACTGATGAAGAGATTGAGGACATTGCTATAGGATTACACTGCTGTTGTGTAGTTGACATGCCCTAACTGACAACAGCTATGGCCTTGGGTTCTTTTATGACTGCTTTTGGGAGGTGTATGTTCACTTCCACCCATGCACAATTTCTGAACCAAGCAGCAAACCACTTTGCAGGGCAGAGCCCACCTGGCTGTTCATGTTGTAATTGCAGGAAGTCAGGCTGCCTTCCTTCCCCTGATATGGGTGAGCCAACATCAGCCATTATCTGCCATCCTCCCTGTACCAGTCCTAGCTAGTTAAGCACAGTTTGTGTGGACTGCAGTCAGTGCTTTATAGTTTTTTTTTTTTTTTTTTTTGCCACAATTGTCTGAAATTTCTTATAGGGTTAAAGACTTTCTTAAAAATTGTTAAAGCTGTTTGTGATTTTGTGCTTCATATTCTATACTATTCACTGTAAATGCATCTGCTGCAGGGCATGTCATTCTAAACTGTATGACTTTCTGTATTAAACTCTGGATATTTGGAAACATTTTCTTTTCATAAGTCTTACCTCATCTGGAAGTTAGGTCAAAATTTTATTTTGCATCCATTCTATGTAATTACTCACTTCATTTCATTTTATTCTCCATTTTAACTCTGTAGGCATCTTTACATATAATAGGTAGGACAGAAATATACTTGGGTGTGGAAAATGCAGTAACTTAGTAACCACTGACTACATACATAAACATAACTGATGCCAGATCTTTATCCTAGGGAAAATATTATTGATTCTTTGACTCATATTTTTCTGTGACTACTCCTTTCCTAGATCATTTATTATGATATTGTGTCATTGAGATCCCCCTTCTAATGATGAAGTCATAGCTTTAAGCAGTTCATTTACCCAAATCACAAAGTCCAGCTTAAGTCTTGCTTTGCAGTCATTAAATTGTGGTTATTTTCCAAATCCGACAGTTTAATTTCCAACTCAGTGAAATGCTTCCCAAAGCAATAATGCATTTTGATTTCTTTAACACTACTTTGCAAATCACATATAGGTCTGTGATGTGGAGCTTTTTATATCTTTATGTTGAAGGTTTTTAATTTGCAGTTTTGAAAAACATAATATCAACAAGTAAATAGTAAACACTATTGGAGAAAAAAAGTGATCATCTGATTATCATATAACCCATATGTAAAAAAAAAATCTAACCAACATATCGGGGAAATTATATTCATTTTCACTTAATATTTAGCGTTAAAGAAACGCATACATAATGCATGACTATTAAAAATATATATAACTGTACGTATCCTAACAGTAAATATAAGCTATGACACCAACTGAAATAATCATGTCTACCTTAATCTCAACAAATATCTTGAAATATTATAAAATACAAAAAGATTGTGAAAAGTCACTCAAAACACCAAAAAATGTATATCACCAACAGAAAAAAATGAAGGTAAAAGAAAATATGAAAAACACTGGAAATATGGTGGCTATGGGGTGAGTGGGTTTCTTGTTCCATCTACAGAATTCCTTAACTATTGCTATAAATGAACTACTTGCATAAAGGTGAAGGATTAATATGGAGCAAAACAAGCAGCTCAGTTAAAGACAGGCAATATGTGAATGATACAGAAAAATAAACATTATTATGATCAAGGTCTCACAATCTAACTAGATCCAATTTGCTGTCAAATTAAGAAATGGGTGCTACTTCAAGTCTCCTGATAAATATGTTCCTCTGCACATAGCAACTTGCATTTCATTAGCATAGATTTGTTCTTTAGATGTCTAAGAATTCTGTATGGTTGAGGGTCAATAGTTTTTCATTGCTGAGTTATAGCTGTTTTGCTGCCAAAGCTACAAGAACTGGTGCTAGAGACATACTCAGAAGCTGTATTACATAAAATAAGATTTGAATTAATTATATAAGGTTTTCAAAGCATTTCCATTAATGCATCATCTACACTGTTCCACAACAAAGAAGGAGAGGAAATCAAACAGATATACTGCCAAAATTCAAACACATAAAACCTCGGTGGTGGTGCTGCGGTAGCATTGTCGCCTCACAGTAAGATGCTGTCTGGTTTGATTCTCAGCTAGAGCATCTTCTGCATGGAGACATGTGTGAATGGACGTACCTTCGTTGAAGGTTGTGCATCAGGGCTGGTAACTCGACACGTAAAAATCAACTACCAATCATTAGCGGACCGGAGTTCTGCTGTGGCGACCCCTAACCAGGAAAAGCCGAAAGACACAACAACAAATTTCCTGAGACATCACCAACAATTAAGAGATATTTGAAATACACCTGGCAGCTTCTCTGGAATTTAAAATAGACGGTGAAGACATTTCCAGGTAAAAATCTGTAATTAACAAAAAACAACTGCTTGTAATAGGGTGGGCAAAATATCCTTAATTGATTTATTCAGGTAGAAGACACCTTCAGTCTTTTACTGTGCATTCAAATTTGTACTCATAGTAACTCTAGCATGGATAACAGCATGATAAATTTTTGATTAGCTCCTGTCAGGTCCATGGTGAATGTGTTAAGTTGATGAATTCAATGCATATAAGTCTGAAAAAAAGTGAGGGAGCTCCTGTAAAAAAAAAAACATCTTTATGTTTAATATATGAAATCAACTACAGGTAGAAAGCTGTTATCTTTTCTACCTGTATGTGCAGCACAGAGGTTTGAAAATATGCATATTGAATTATAATGCACATGCGCAAAATTAAGATTCCTTTTCAATTTCATAACTTCAAAGGGAAAAGTCAGGGGAGGCTCACAATCCTTGAAGACTTTCCAGGGGGAAAATATAAAGTAGAATTTTTGCTGGGATTAAAATAAAATTCTAAAAACTATGATAAGATATTGTGAAGGGCTAAATGATGTCAGTTACTTATTACATCTAGTAAGCTCTGAGGGGATATAGAACTAGGGTCTTGAGGAATGGTAATATAGTTGCAGACTATTGAGACAGCATTTTGGGATGTACCAAAAAGAAATTAGTCTTAAAATTGAGGCTTTATACATCACTAACAGGCTATGGATTCTAAGATCCCATTGTCTTTGAATGCGTTATATATAGCCAAAGTTTCTCAAAACATGTCCAAGTCTCAAAGAAAAGCCATTATTTACCTGTCTCATTTCCTAATTGTCATAAAAGGGATGGATAAAGGCATTTTTTAGAAGGTTTAAAAGTTAAGAATTATCTTTGAGTACTAATCACAATTCAAAAGGAAGACTGCTTCTCCTATTCATTCATTTTGAGGAGTTGAATCTCTCGTTTGCTAATATCAGTAGTTGTTGATGCAGTTACTGCTAGATTAATGCTTAGCTACATTATATCCTTTACATTTAATACAAATGTGTCTATATTAATAAGTGAGACAATACATTTGCAATTAGTAGAAATCATTGCCAATGTATGATGTTTAATCTTGTAACCCATTGATAACTGATATTTCTGCTATATCTGCCAGCATTTGGGTATCAGGTTCTCTGGTTCCCTAAGAAATGGAAAAAGATCAGCAAAGGGTATCCCAAATTTTTTTCCTAAAGAGCTGAGAGCTTTGCATGACTCAACAGAGCGTAATTTTGCCTTAGACTTTTGATCTGTTCTTCATGAAATCTGTGTGTGTGTGTGTGTGTGTGTGTGTGTGTGTGTGTGTGTGTGTGTGTGTGTGTGTGTGTGTATGTGTGTCATGTATGTTTTTGGCAAATCTACTGGACTCATTAAATACTGACAGACATTTTGACTTTATACCCATAACAGAATGTACAGCAATATGCTAATACAAAAAAATGTGATTCTAAGTATTATTTGTTACGATCAGATGAGGTATACTAAGCTAAATGATTATACCTGCTGCTTGGAAGAAGGAGCTGTCTGTTGCTGAAGATATCTTAACCACTTGCTATTTGCTCAGCTAACTGTCTAGTTTTGCAGAACTAGTGTGCATTTGTGGAAAATAAGTTGCAATACTTATGGTCAGTGCCAGTTGTGTGTGAAACAAAATTAATGGCTGCCAGCTGTCCCTGATTTGCAAATACCTCTGATTTTGTATCATATTTTTGTTCTGCTTCTCATAAAATTGTTACTTTCTGCAAATCATTAAGAATTACAGTCACTATATAATGAAACGTGTGATTTTTTTAGATTTCATATCCTTCAGAAAAAGCATGCAAAATCTGTCATTCTAGCAAAACCTTCTAAAGATATCAGCAATGTTTAAATTTTGGTCCTGATTTTGACCTATTGTTCCTGATAATTTTTGGCTTAATCTGTATTTCTTGTAGTTAGTGAATGTTTGGGTCTTTATCTTTTTCTGATAAGATTTCAAGCTTGAATAAACTATAGCACTGCTTGTGATTCCCTGCTATGTGAGGAAAGTAAACCTATATTTTTGTCTGTGAGTGATAGAGCTGCTTTCTGTTTTACCTGCTCCATTTTGTTTTCTATTTTAAGAAATCTGCCTGGCCTGGTGTTCTTGCTCTATGTGAGACATATATACTTAAACTATCTTGGCTCCACATTTCACATGTTTTTCATTGGTTAAATTGTTTCTTGAGTAATATGTAAATACACACTAAATTTCTGGGTCTTTGTCTTTTTCTGAAAAGATTTCAGTCCTGCATAAACTAAAGCACTGCTGGTGATTCCTAGCTGGGTGAGGAGAGTAACTTGTGTGTGTGTGTGTGTGTGTGTGTGTGTGTGTGTGTGTGTGTGTGTGTGTGTGTGTGTATATATATATATATATATATATATATATATATCTAGTATGTGAGTGAGAGAGAGCTGCTTTCTGATTTACCTGCTCCATTTTGTTTGTGAGAGATAGACACTTAAATTATCTAGGTTGCATATTTCACATGCTGTATCATTTGTTAAATTGTTTCTTGATTGATACTTAAATACAAAGTGAATTTCTGGGTCTTTACCTTTTTCTGAAAAGATTTCAAGCCTTCATAAACTAAAAGCAATGCTGGTGATTCCCTACTAGTTTTCCCCACCCACCCTCTCCGTCATTGATCTGCTTTTTAAACCTTGTGATTTTAAGCTTCCCACCCCTACTGTAAATTGAGCATAATAAGCTTCTCCCTTTATACACTGTTGTTGATATCTTGAATTATTTATTTGCTTTCCCTTGTGCTTATATTGAAAATGTGCATTTTGCCTCTCATTGTCTGTTCTACCGATTTACTTGCTCATTATCTAGATAGCTCTTGGATAAAGTAGTATATTTTTGCACTATAGCAAGCACTTGTTTCTATATCAAGAGGTTATTGGATTTTCCTTCTAGTGCATTGGAAGGTAGCCTGGTATGTTTAGGTTGGGGCAGCGCCTATGATTTTTGCATGTAGTTTTATTAGCTGGAGGGCTTATTAATCAGCTTATCTTGTTTGTAATGCTTTTATAAATGTTGTATAATTGAGTGTATCTTGGTTTATTTATATAACGCAAAGTTCTTTTATTGAATAACCACACTTTTATAAGCTGTTTAAAGTACACTACTATAGCCCAGTAAGTGTTTGCCTGGTCTGTCTAACTTGGAAAGCACACAAAAAGGCTCTAAATACTTTTTTGTACTTCTCTTATATACTGTGATTGTACTGTAGCAGTTTCAAAAAATGCACTGTCTACTGCTGCTTTAAGTAGTTAATTGCATTATATTACATTGTACCTGTTAGTTGTATGGCTGTTTAGGTAGTTTGTGTGGTCTTGTAATACTTGGGCTCCAAACTAGCTACCCTACATTGAGAAGGTGCTTCTCTGCACCCTTGTGGTAGGTGTACTTGATCTGACCTGCCTGAGTTAGGGATTGCTTGTTGAAGGCTTATTGTGTGCTTTCCTGATTGGTAGTTAGCTTAAAACTTGTTTCCCTTTGCTTGTATTTAAGCTTTGCATTTGTGTGACCTTTTGGCATAGATACTTACAGCTGCTCATCGTTTGGTGACTTTGCTACTGATTGCTGAGAATCTGGCTTCACCTGGAGCAATCCACTACTGAAAAGACAAAAAAATAAATATTGTTTTGCACTTCTCTTATATACTGTGACTGTATTTCAACAATTTCTTAAGCTACTTGTTATTTTTTCACTTTATAGCAAAAAAAAATTACTGCCTAGTGCTGCTTTAAGTGGTTAATTGAACTGTATTACATTGTGTTTGTTCATTGTAGGGCTGTTGTAGGAGTTTATGTAGTTTTGTTATGCTTTGGCTCCAAACCAGCTATTTTACATGAAGGGGGTTTTCTGAATCCTTGTGGTAGAAGTGTGCTGATCTAACCTGTCTGAGTTAGGAATTGCTTGTGGATGACTTACTGTGTGTTTACTAACTGGTAGTTAGCTTAAAACTTGTTAAATTTGGCTTGTTTTTAAGCCTTGCATTTGAGAAGTGTTGCTCTTCACTCAGTGGTGGTTAGCAGTGCCCTGTATAGACGCATACGCCTAGAAGCTCAGTTTTTCCCTAAACAGCTGTCAGTGAAGTCCTTCCAAGCTTTTCTGCTGCACTAGGAGCAACTCAGTTGCACACTGAGCAGTGTTACTTATTGATCAGCCTCAGTCTACACACAGTATAGGTCCCTCTTCTAGTCTAAGTGCTACCAGCACAGTCCTGTCAAATTAACCCATTCCCATTGCTATCATGGATGGGCAGTTTCCTATCATCTCTCTGGCCAGACTGATAGACTATGGCATCCTGAGGCAACATAGCAATTGTCTTGTATAATGGCAACCACTTACTCCCGAAACACACAAATACTTCATGTGAGAGATGCGGTTACATTATGAAATTGGAGTCAAGACTCTCACATAAGAGCAAATCAAATGCCAAACAGGCTGTTAGCACACACACACACACACACACACACACACACACACACACACATACACACACACACACACACACACACACACACACACACACACACACACACACACTCTCTCTCCACACCAAATAAGGACACAACACATAAACCCATATATGCAGAGGTTCTCACTATTAACTTACCAAAAGTTCAGAGGCCTCCCAAAGAGAAACCACTTACACACATAACAATACAAAAACAACCACAACCCATAATAAGGCATACACACACACTAGTGTCTCAACAAATAAGCCTATAAGGTGTGACACCACAAAACCTAATGTATTGGTCATAGGTGATTCCATTGTGGGACACATGAATGTTCCCCTTACCAGGCTGGATAAAGAGTAGGTTACAGCTAGCTGCCTGTCAGGTGCCAGGATGCATTAAGTCACTCAAGCACTCAAGTCACTCAACCACAAGTACCGCTATGACTCTGTCATAGTCCATGTGGGGGTGCATGACTTAAAACTTACCTCACTGAACTATACAAAGACAGAGATATGACTAATCTCTCAGATTATGTGTCACAGGCAGGTATAAGCCTAGCCATAAGCAGCATTCTACCTTCTCCAAAGATGATGCCACAATACAAACAAAAAAAATGATTGACTTTAGCAATTGGCTTAGCTCTGGTGTCTGTCCAAGGGGATTCAATATCTGTCAGCCTAGACAGACATGGTCAACAGGCCATGCTACTTTGCCAGAGATGGTCTGCACCTGTCTCCTCTAGGCTTTTGGATACTGGAAAAGGCATTAGCCACCCCTATTGTGCCTTTTTTAGGCACAGTCAAAACAACCTGCCTCCCTACATAACAAAATCCTCTGCAGTTACCAAGACATGGTTCAAAGGTACATTCAGAACTGAAACTGAGCATGAAAGAACCAAAGGAGGAGGTGTATCCATCTTCATTAAGGATAAGTGCACCTCTAGACTGGTCAACCAGTATGACTCTCTTGAGCTACTCCATGTCCAGCTAACTATAGGCAAAGCCCTTATCATAGCATAGCTAGCTATAGGACCTCAACATGAAACAGGAAAAGCATATCACATACCTGGACTTACTGGAGTCACTTGCCATACAGCCCAACACCTTACTCATGGGTGATTTTAATTATCCTACCATTGACTGGGAAACATACAAAATGACAAACATGCTGGCTCAGAAGTTCTTGGACTTTGTCAATGCAAATGCTCTGGAACAGCTTGTCAGCACATCTAAAAGAGGGTCAAATGTCCTGGACATAGTACTCACTAACATGGGAGAGCACTGGACCTCCCGCACCCCAAGTGATGTCTATCCTGATAAAATTGGACCATTAATCAGTCTTGTTCGATATAATTATAAGACCAGATACCCATCAAGCTCAAAAAAGCTTAAGAATTTTTCAAAGACACATTAAGTGATGGTATGAGAAGTTTCAAAGCCCCCTCAAATGCAGATAACATGGACTCCTATGCAGAGGTGTACACCAATGCCCTATATAAGCACTTAAGCAGTTGTATAGAATCAGCTGTACCTGACCGAATTAAAACCAGGTCTTGCCAAAAAATCAAGCCACCTTGGTGGACCCCTAGTATAAACAGGATATACAACAAGAGAAGGAAGCTAATGTCCAAGAACAAGAGGGAACTGGATCTGCAGAGTAAGAAATCCCTCTCTAGCTTAAATAAACAATTTAAAGATCTTCTCAAGTACTCCATAGCTAATTAAAAAGCAAAAATAGCCTCCCTAGCTAAGGATAATCACAAGGTGTTCTTTAACTACATCCAAAATCTAAAAGGGACTCCCCCAGCTTTGTGCTGAACTGATTGTAGATGGCACCTCTGATACTCAACTGGAGGTAATAGCCAACCTGCTAGCTAACAGATTTGGAACAAACTTCACTCCTCTGTTCTCTCCAGTCATCCCCCAAAGTATACCTGCCACCATTCCTCAACCAATTATCTCAAGAGAGCAGGTCATCTCATTACTCTCCAATGCCAAAAACATGGCATCAGTGGGATGAAACAGCATCCCGTGTTGCCTTTTAAACAACTTAAAACATAACCCAGCAGACCCACTTGGATCCCTGTTCAAATACCACCTATGAACTGGCTATGTTCCATCAGAATTTGAGGACAGCAAATGTAATCCCTCTACACAAAAAGGAACCATCAACCAACTCTGGGAATTATAGGCCCATAAGCTTGACTAGCCTCATCTGCAAGGCCATGAAAAGAATCATTATGGGCCTTATTAGCAAGGACACAGGTAATCTTCATACTGTGGACCCAACTCAGTTCAGATTTATTAAAGGTAGATCATATCTGTTAAACATGGTTGACTACTTTGATAAAGTCACCAAGGCCCTGGACAAGGGAAAGACAGTGCATGCCATCTATCTTGACCTAGACAAGGCATTTGGCAAAATGCCCTACTCAGGTATTATAGAGAAACTCACCCAATTGGGAATTAACTCCAACATTACCAGATGAGTAGCCAACTGTCTCACTGACAGGGCACATATTGTCAAAGTGAGTGACTTTACTTCTAGCAAAATCAGTCACCAGTGGCGTACCACAGAGTTCTGTGCTGTGCCCCTTACTTCTCAGAATTTATTTCTCAGAAGTCCAGGCAAACTTGGACAGCCTGTGGTTGACCAAGTTTGCTGACAATTGCAAATTGGGAGCAATCATTGAGTCCCAAACCATGTTAATATCCTGCAGACAGGGTTTATTCAGACAAATCATTGATGCCAAAGCCATGGAATAAAGCTAAATGCAGAAAATGCATTATTATTCTTTTTTGGGAAAGCTGAAATCCCTGCTAATTACATTATAGACAGCACTTCCCTAAGTGTAGACCTAGTGGTACGTGATCTGGGTACTCAGGTTGATAGCAATCTGAATTTTGACCACCAAGTACCCACATTAGTAAGGAAATCCTTCTATGTGGCACATCTTCTAAGTAAATGCATAGCATCTAGGTCTAAGGATGTTATAATTCCAATATACTTGACCCTCATCAGACCAATAATTGAGTACAATGCTTCCATTTGCATGTACTTCACTAGACATCTGCAATAATTGGAGAGATCACAGAGGTTTCTCACCAAGAAATTACAGGGTACACAAAATAAGTCTTACACAGAAAGACTAAAAGCCCTGTCACTATATTCTGTCTCTTACAGGTTCTAAAGGGTGAACTGTGCTTGGCTTACAGGACAGTCTCTGACCTGGTCCTGATGGAAATACTCCGCCTTTGTAAATCAAACTGCACTAGAGTAACTTGCTCCAGGTATCTTAACCTAGCCTCTGACATGAACAAGTTATGATAAATACATCTCCCAGAGACTGACACTTCCCTAGAACAAGCTTCCATTTCCCATGAAACAGAGCCCTTCCCTGACCCTTTTCAAATGCAACCTAGATAAGTTGATGGGTGACTGCAAATTCACTCCTGGGTTGGTGCCCATGTCCCACCTGGACAGAGGAAGATGGTATTACCTGCCATAGACCCTTACCTCTGTGAACCTCACTCACTTAAACACCAACAGTTGGGATAATTTGGGATAAATATGTCTAGGCTTTAAGGGCTCTAGGGCCATGAGCTTAGTAACCTCCTATGAACCTATGAACCTATGAGAGGTATTACTGCACATCAGCAAATCAAATGGTATCAGAAATTCTCATTCTAGGGATCTAAACCTTTTCCTTAACATCAACAGAATGGTTTGGAGTGAAAGGTTTATCTTGCAGAGGATACCACTACTCTGAAGCAGACTCCCCATCCATATAAACCAAAGCTCATCCCTGTTCTAATTCAAGCTCAACCTGGATCTATGGATAGAAAACAGAAACTTTCTCCAATGACTGCCCCTGTACTACTAATGGACAAAGACAGCTTATAAGTGCTCTATCCCATGGATGAGTCTCCTCAAGTTATCTATGGAATGATATCAGTTGTTCTCACTAGGGGTAATATGTAATTACTGACCATGAGATGGATAAGGCCAATCTAACACCAAATGAAACTGAGTCATTCAAGCACCCAAAGGAATATTGGCTAGGCTTAAAATGGCTCACAAGGGCAGCTGTCCTAGTACTTACCTATAAACCCAAGAAATGATTACTTTCTTATTACAGTCAGATGAGGTGCACACTGCAAAACAGATATAATGACTGGATGGTGGTGGGCGCTATTTGAGAATGAAACTAATTTGCACCTTTCTTGTTTGCTTAGTTTAAATATTGCTTTGTTGGACTAGTGGGTATTTGTGGGAAATAATTATGAATACTTGGGCTACTGTGAGTTTGTGTGAAATAAACTCAAACTGTATTACTATGTCCATAATTGTTATTTACTATTACTTATTGCTATTAATTTATTAGTTGTTCAATTTTCTAATTATTAATAATTAATATATTTATTATGTATTGTTTATTTTGTGCAGTTAGTGTCAGTGACTGAAAAAAAAGCACACTCACCTTTGGTACTGGAAGATCAGAAAGCTGTGAGTTCTATTCCTGTTCCAGATAATTGGATTAGTTTTCAAATTGCTGACACTGCAGTGCAGTGCAGCATAAATGGTGTGCCATCCGTCAGCTGATGTACACAGTATTTCAGGAGTTGATGGGTAGTCAAGATTGTAACCAAGCTACTTTTCATTACCTGCTTAAACCAAAGTTCTGTCTGATTGAGTTAGTGGTAGCTGAGGTGATTATAAAAGATCCTACTGCACATATCAAAAAGAGTAGGGGAAGTTCCCTAATACCCTGGGCCAAATCTTACCTAGTAGTATAAATACTTCCTCTGGTCTCACCTTTAAAGAGGTCACAAGTCTAGTGGAAGTAACTGGGACAAAAAAAAAAAAAAAAAAAAAAAAAAAAATATATATATATATATATATATATATATATATATATATATATATATATATATATATAAAATAAATAAAAATAAACATTATTTATTTTCACCGCAATCATGCACCTGGGGTATACCCAGACAAAATGGGGCTATAATTGCTCGGTAGAGGGGGGGGGTTGGATTATCTGTGATGAGAATGGCTGACTTTGCTGTCATGACTGAGTTAAACTGCCATTAGTGAGACTTTGCAGGACTGGTGTGCATTTGTGCAGAGCAACTTGGAACACTTTACTTTGGCCATTTTTATCAAAACTGGATATTGGTCAGGTGGCTCTATTTGATGGGTACTAATGTTGGCAGTTTCAGTTGTATTTTATGGTTTAAAGCAATCTGGAAAGTGAATCTAAGAGAATAATTGCATTTACATGTGGTTCAAAAAAAAGTGTGTGGGAGGCCCATGGTTTGTAAACCAGCCCTGGCCCGAAGCACTCAGTCTGTCACTCCTTGCAGACATCTCCAAAGTGTTTCTAGACTTTAGTGTCAAGCTATGCAGCAGAAATTAGGTAGTCAACAGACTATATGAATATGCTGCATTCATTTAAAGGTTGGAACTGCTACAGGAAAATGTAGCTTCTTTAATTGCTCACTCTTCTGCATAAGTCTTATCAAGAATGCAAACTATGCCATTCAGATACTATGCACTGATGCTAAAGTCTGGTTCAGACTGCAGACATAGATGTAATAAGAAAGATCATAATAAGATGAAGATCTTTGTGAGACCAACTTGGAAGAAATCCTTTTAGTGTTGCTGACCTCTGCTATGAGCTTCAAAATGACAACGGCATGAAAACAGCATTCATAGTTTGCCTTCCCCTGATTTTTTTTGTAGTCATTATTATTTATTTAAATTTATTGCATAAATGCACCAAAATCTGACTGAAAATGCTCTTAAAATGATTACAATTTTTGGGACAACATGCTGTATGAATGACTCTTCTTAAGAACAAAAAATGTGAAAATTAAATCAAGATTTCTCCTCACAAAAATATATCAGATACAATTAATTTGCATTGTTGCCAAAGGTGTTATGGAGACAATCAAGCAAAGGCAATATCAGATTTTCTAGTAATAAATGCTGTGCTGGAAGTTTCCAATATTTCAGCAGCTGATGGGTAGTCAGGACTATAATTAAGCTACTTTTCATTATCTGCTTTCTGCATCCTTAGTAAATTATTTAATATAGTTTCTTTTTAATTTAAGTTTGGAATAATCACAGCATGCATTCACCTGCACTTGTAAAGTTTTAGCAAAATATTTATAACCAAATCTCTGTTAAATCACTTTAAAACAAAATTAGGAGGTGTGGCTGAGCTTCAGTAAGATGGCTACCTATGCTACCAGCTCTGAGAAGGCAAAACAGAAGAAGAAAAAGAAGAATTTTAATTTAACAGAAAAATACAAATCTAGATGACTAAAGAGTGAATGGAACAGGTGAGGAAAATTATAATCACCACTCTAAAAAGAAAAAAATATATATACATATAAAGAATAAAAAGGAAATGCTCAAAATTGTAGAAATGAGGCAAGAATTGTAGAGGAGATCTCCATGCTTTAAGAAATAGTATATGAACACCAATACAATCCTGCAAGACTAGAATATGCAACATACAGCAAATCAATACTGGTAGATACAGCAGAAAAAGAATGTAGCTTGTCTCTGAAGGATTTGCACTGTGGAATATAAAAATCCCCATACTAAGGAAGAAAATGCATGACCATGGCGTCTAAGTCCAAGGAAGTCACTGTTCCACTGTATTCGTCATTCATCAGACCTATCACTGAGTACAGTGCCCCCTTTCTATAAACCTAACCAGGCATATACAACAACTGGAATGTCCATAGAGGTTCCTCATTGAAAGAATACAGGGCATAAGTAAAATGTCCTATGCAGACCGCCTCAAGGCCATATCCCTGTATTCTGTCTCCTACAGGCTTTTTAGGGGAGATCTATGCCTGTCATACAGGGCATTGTCAGACCACACTCTGATGGACCTCCTGCATATCCACAAAACAAACAGCACCAATATTACTTGTTCTAAAGACTTAAACCTTGCCTGTGATGTAAATAGGACCTGCTGGAGAGATAGGTATGTATCCCAAAGACTAGTGTGTCAATGGACCAGGCTCCCCATCCATGTGAAGCAGAGTTCCTCCCTAATGTAAATAGGACCTGCTGGAGAGATAGGTATGTATCCCAAAGACTAGTGTGTCAATGGACCAGGCTCCCCATCCATGTGAAGCAGAGTTCCTCCCTAACCCAATTCAAGTACAACTTGGACAATTGGATGGGAAACCAGAACTTCATCTCTGGTTTGGCACCTATGTCTCTAATGGACACAGGTAACTGGTAAATGGTTCATTTCCCAGGCCCATGCTTACACTTATCAAGGGTATCAGAACTTGGCAGAGATTTGGGATGCATGGCTAGGCTTAAAAAGGCCCTTGTGGTTGCTAACCTAGTAAACACCTATGAACCTATAAACCATGAAAACTTGTAGAAAGAAAAACTTTGGGTAACAGGCATACTAGAATAAATCCCTGATAAACATTTGGAAAATTCAATAAAAAAATTCCTCTTTGTGCAACTAAATACACTTGAATTCCTATATGGAACCAAATATGGAGTCCACAGTGTAGACAGAAATCAATGACTAGGGGCCAGTTAAGACACTTAATGTGCAAGATGAAGTGCTATAAAACAAAGGACTTAGGTTTAAGCTGCACAAAGATACAATGTGCCAGAGAGGGACAGAGACAGAATAAGACTGAGAATAGCCACGGATTATTCAATGATTCTAGTAGGCAAATGCCAAACAGATAACAACAGAGAGAATTGCAGAAATGAGGTTTCCAGATTTATTTTGAATACCCTGATCTACTGCTAGCAGAGAATGCATGCAAACAGTGCACCTTCACAAACACAGACCAAGTTTGGAGATTCATCAAAGACATGAAGGAGACATCAAGTGCTTCATTTAAGAAGTGGCACTCAGAAGAGAGCTAATCAATGTATTTAGAAGACACTTCTTTTAATAGGAAGCACTCCAGTATAGATTTTGCATCAGCTGATCATCATCATCATCATCAACCCCCTTTTTCCAATTTTCTACATTGGGTTGGGGTGTCATGTTAACTGACACCATCACTCTCAATGCAATGCCAGACGTCTGTCTTCTTTGACACTCATGCCTGACTGCTACAGATCTGCTATCACACAATCCATCCACCACCTCTTTACTGGAGGCCCTCGTTTCCTCTTACTTTCTTCCTGAATTCCAATATTTGAGTCTTTACATTTTCTTCCCTAGTAAGTACTTCTGACCACCCTGACCCTCTTCTGTCTCATCTATCTCCTTTTGAATGCTCTTCAACTGACATTCCAACTGCCTCACTTAAGTACTTTCCTGCCTTTCCCAAAATTTCCTGAGTAACGTAATCTGCTCTTTCCAAGTAAACTTAACATCATCCCACCACATGCCTCTCCTACCTATTTCCTGTATTAGGTTTAACCTCTTCCCCTCCTGCAACATCCTTTTACTTTCTAGCCACTTTTCTCACCATTGCACAATGAGGGTTTATAACTTTACCATCTTTCCTGCTCTTCGTCTTCCTTCATCTTATGTTGTAATCGCAGTAAATCATGGTCTGACCGATTCCTCTCCCCTATTTCTACTTCCTTTGCCACACAGATTGTTTCCTTCTCTAAGCACAGGCATATTGCAACGTACTTGTCTGCTTCTTTTCCCATCTGGAGAAAGTATATTGCTCTTTTCCTCCAATATCTACCCACCTCTCATTGTTCGCCCATACCTTCCACACTTCCTGTGTGTTCATATTCCTTTCCATCATTTCATACGTTCTATCCTATAGAGAATCTATAGTCACATTAAAAACCCCTGCAAAGATTTCAACTTCCTGTCCCCTAACAGTTTTGCACCATACCTATAAGACTACTTGAAGAACTGTGTGGGGCTTCATTAGGGCCCTAAATATTGCCAGTTTTCCATTTCTTCTCAAAACACTGTAGTTGTCAGTATTACCCACCTCCCAAATGAGTCTTCTTCCACATTGCAAACTTTTGCCATTATACTTTTCTTCAGTAGAATCATCACACCATGTTTCCTTCTATTTTTCACTTTGCTACTCCCAACAATAAATCATTGTCTCTCCTCCATCTTATGTGCTTCCTTTTCTTTAAGCTTCATTTCTTGAAGAAAAATCTCATCTTTTTCTATATATAGTCTCATTATTATCCTTTCCCATTTCACCAGATGTTCTTTTTCTCCTACATTCCATATAAGTACTGTTGTTAGAAACCTTTCCAATACACCCTGTCTCCCAGCTGACACTACTTCAAATGGAGGCTTACCTCCCATCTCCTTTTCCCAGGCTGAATCTATCTAGATTTTTTTTTACCATCCCTGGGTCTATACCTGGCAGATTGAGCTTCCTTGACACAGGAGGAAAGTTCTACCTACATCCTGTAGAGACACATACTTTTCAGTCTCTTCTTTGTTCATAACTCCAGTTGCCAAAAAATGAGCTCCTACCCTTCAGGGGGACCAGCCATCTCCTCTGATCCCCACTGTTTCATCATATAACATAAACTAGCCTGCTGTATTTTGTGCTGATAGACTTCCATAGGTTGTACTAGCAAACTAGATCACACTGCATTTGGATAAATAATAGCACAGCAACTAAGTGACTGGTTAAACAATGGACACTATGAAAAAGGACGAAGGGATGCAAGGGAACAAAATACATTCATCAGAAGGATGAGCTGTTTTATGCTGCTTACAGTATTCAAATGAATCTGAATGTGATGTGTGATTTTAGTACATACTGTATTTGCTGCACTATTACTCAAAGAAGATATGATTCCTACATGCTTCCTAGGGAAAAAGACTGAGAATAAGAAATGGCAAATTGAGGAAAGCTAGGGAAATATAGAGAGAAAGGGAAGGGGGAGAGAAATGATTACAAAACTGAAAAAGAATCAAATAGCCTAGGCAGAATGTTCAAATTGCAAGAGAAAATTAATGGGGGAGTAAGAGAGAACCGAGGAGCAAAAATTATTGCGAACTTTTTTAGCTATAAATGAAATTGATCACATTTCTCCTCAAGGAAGCAAAACAAGGGCAGTGAAGAGTGTATGTATAATAAAACAAAAGGTGTAAGGGAGAGAAACAAACATAATTAAGGGAAGGGATGGTAAAGTGTGTAAGTGTGTGGGGTGGATAAAACAAGGGAGAGTCTGAGACCACAGAAAAGTCAGGGATGATACATCCAGAGGAAAAAATACATAACTAAATAACTAAGTAAATAAATTCAATTCAAAAGAACCAATTGAAGCAATGGAGGAGGGTGTGAGAAGGGAATGAATGTCGGCCTGATGGGAGTATGATGTAATCATGCCAGAGGAGCCAGGCACATGAAGAGGTGGAGAGTGCACCTTGGAGCTATGACATGTACAAAGAATGGGAAGATAATCTTAAACGTGTAGGAAGGGAGGCATAATATAGGAGAATAGACACAGGTAACAAGTATAAGAATTAATTAGGAACAAGGTCTCTTTGAGAGTGGGACCACAGTAAGCTGCAAGTTCAGTGAGCTGAGTACAAGCACATGCACAGGCAGAAACTGGCTGTGTGGGGACAAGAGGACAGGGAATGTAACATTAATTACATGGAATGTGAGGAGACAGGCATGATAAAGAGGGAAATCAATGGGTAAAGGTGCAGATAGGGAAAATAGCAGCATTGAAAACTAACCTTATAAGAGGCGTGGTGACACTGTTCAGGAGTAAACAAGAAGTCCTTGCAAAAAAGTAAAGGACCAGAGAGAAGAGATTCTTTTTTGGAAAGGAAGGATAAGTGAGAAAAATTGAAGAGTGGTAAGACATACTCTAAAGATGCAAGTGGGGAATTATTTGAAGGATTTGTTAACAATTGGGGAGGTTACACGAGATGAAGGAGTGAAAATTAAAATATAGGACTTTAATGTTACATTAAATGAGAATAATCAGTGTATAAGATAAGTGATAGAGAAAAGGGAATGCACAAATGTTTAAAGGGAGGGAAGTAAGATTGAAGACGGTATACTTTCTTAAGGATTTAATGGTGCCACGCCACTAAATAACACTGCCTGCTATTAAAAGATCACTAACCTTACCTGATAGAAGAAGTAAGACAGGGACAACAACCTTGCCAAATCATGCTTTAGTATAAATTACGAATCAAGAAGGATCCTAGAAGGGATATTTGGGAAGTAGAATGAACCTGAGTGGTGAGTTGAAGGGTAGAAAGGAAAACTTAGAATAATGCTGGGAAGAATTACTGAATTACAAAGGACATACAAAATCTAGGCTCTGTATGGTAGGATAGAATAAAAGCAACACTGAGGGGATTTATAGTGCAGGAGGAAGGAACTACAAAGAAAATAGAAGATGTGATCCAGAGAAAAGCAGAAGCTACTCTAAGAAGGATCCAGATAGATGTGCAAAAAGAGGCTGGGGTGAGAAGAATATAAAAGAAAAAAATTAAATGCAAGACAGATGTATGGGAAACAACAAAATGAAAGCAGAAATATTATGCAGGAGCAACTTCTTGTGGGGGCAAGTAAAAGAAAATAAATAAATAAAGGAGACCAGTAATCCAAAGGTTAAGTGAGAATAAATAAAGTAAATGGATAGGTTAACTGCTAGGGAAGGATGGAAATTTAATACAAGGTTCAGAGGGGCCAAGGACAGTGCAATAGAAGTTTGTGATGATGCATTTAACTCTATAATTAAAGAAAAAAGAGAAGTAAGCACAGATAAGAGTGGCAGAAAATATCAGATGAGAACAGGATCAACCTTAATAAAGAAATCGCAGAGGAGGATGTAGGAAAATCAATAACAGACCACCAGTGAGGGAGATCTGGATTGGCTCCATATGGAATTAAGTAAAGCTATAAGCTCAGAGGTAAAAGAAGCCCTGACCTATGCATTCACTGACAGTAGTAAAAAGGAGAACACTAGCTTTGTCAATGGAAATGGCAAGTGTCATCTTGATTCCAAAAGAAGATAAGGAAGTCATGGAACCCATGGTATACATACCATCTCAGTAATGCACATAATTATGATCATCATCAACCCCCTTTTCCCATTTTCTACACTAGGTCAGGGTACAATGTCTACTGTCACTCTCTCTATTCAATGCTGCTCTTCTACCTTCTTTGACACTCATGCCCGACTGTCATAGGTCTTCTCTCACCCAATCCATCCACGTTGTTGCTAGACACTCTCATTTCCTCTTGTCTTCTTCCTGTCTGCCCCAAATGGTCTTCACCAGATTGTCTTTTGCTTTTCTGCACATGTGCCTGAATCACTATAATATGTTCTCTTTGACCTTTTCTGCAACTGGAGTTACTTTGCTTCTGCTCTTATATCCTCTTTTCTTTGTCTGTCCCACAGTGTACATCCTAACACCTGTCTCAGACACTTCTTCTCCATCACTTCTAGCTTCCTCAACTATATTGCCTTTACTGCCAAGGTTTCTATACCATATAGTAGTATTGGTCACACCACTGTATTGTACAACGTACTTTTCAACTTTCTTGACATTCTTCTGTCATATAATACCCCTGACGCTCTGTGCCAGTTGGTGGCAGCTCCTTTGATTCTAGCTTTAACCTCCTCATTCAGACTACCCTTCTCATCAACCACCCACTCCCAGGTACTTGAAGCTGTTAACCTTTTCCACTATTTTCCCTTCTATATCAGTTCTCAACTTCTTCTGATTTGCCATTGCAACCTTCTTATCTCTAGTCATTTCATCCCATATGTTTTCAGTGTTGCATTCCAGTTCCCCATTCTTTGTCGAAGTTCTTGTTCAGAGTCTACCTGTAATGCCACATCATTTGCATACAGCATCTTTGATGGTCTGTTCCCTATGACCTGTTTGCTAATGTAGTCCATCATCAGTATGGAAAGAACTGGACTCAGAGCTGAACCCTGGTGCACGCCCACCCACTCCCACTGGGAAACCCTTCTGTGAGACCAAACACTGTTTGTATTTGACTCACTGGGTCCTTGTACATAGTCTGCATTAATTCTACCAATGTTTCTTGGACTTTGAACTAATGCAGGGCAGCCCAAATCAGTATTCTTTGGATGTTATTATATGCTTTCTTCAAGTCTAGGAATGTCCATTTGGACTTCTCCTCAATTATCTGTCTCACTGGAAGCATTGAGTCAGTTGTGATGCATCCTGATATGTATCTGAACTGCTCATCTCCCATCTTACTTTCTATATTCTCCTTATTCATTTATCACTCACACTCTCCAAAACTTTCATGCAATGTGACAGGAGTTTGATACCACTGTGAGCTGTGCATGTCCCCTTTGCTCTTGTACACTTGCACAAGTATGCACATTTTCCAGTCATCTTGGATATGCCTTTCTCCCCATACTGCTATAAGTACCCTCAGGAGACATTTCTCCCCTATCTCTCCCAACAACTTCATCATACCTGCTATAACCTTATCTGAGCCTGCTGCTTTCTGTGACTTAACTTTCCTTACTGCTGCTCTTCTTGTTTTATGGTGGGCTACACTTCTTCTTTTATCATAGGCTCATCTAGACAAGTACATTTTTTCTGGGGTTTCCTTCATCCAGAAGCTGCTGGAAGAACTCCTTCCATCTGTCTTTGATATGCTGTGGACTGGTGAGCAGGTTGTTGCTGGCGTCCCATCTGAAAGGTGTCTGACTATCTTTTTTTATCTTTCTGTCTTTACCTTACAACCTGATATAGTCTCTTTGTGCTATACACCGAGTCACTTTCCAGAAGTTGGAAGAGTGCCTCTGATGCCTTGTGCTTTGCTACTACAACACCTCTCTTACCCCCTGTTTATTAGCCGAACAGTATCACTTCCTAGCCTGGTCCATCTTTTCTATCTCCCACTTTTATCTGCACTACTTCTTTCTTTTGATGACTTCCTGGGCTTATGTGTTCTACCATCAGCTTTTCTTACATACCTTATTTCCTTACCTGGTTCAGCCACATCTGTTCTGTAGTCCTCAGAAATGCTGTTTTGAGGGACTTGCATTCTTCTTCATCTCCACCTATTTCCTCTTCTTCTTGATGAGCTAGAGCCCTGAGTAATGCCTTAAACAGTTGTGCTTTCTCTCCAGTAAACCTCTTCAGCCTGGTCTCTGTTGACCTTAGAGCCTTCTCTGATCACTGCTTGCAGCTAATTGTGGCAACCGGTGTTTATGCTGTAGGCAACTGTTTCAGTAGGGATATGTTTACAATCACTGATTCTACCCCAGTGCCCTTTCTTTACTAGGAAGAAGTCTACATGAGGTGTATGTTGGTCACTGTTGTATGTGATCTTGTAACGGTTTGCCTTGCTGAACCATGTGTTGTTCACCATTAAGCTATTTGCCAAGTCTAGAATGGCCTTTTCTTCTTTATCCTTGTTTTGCCACTCATGTGGACCCAGGCAGTCCTCATATCCTGTCACAATATGTGCATTCAAGTAACTCATTATTAACACCAGTTCGTGTTGTCCTGCATTCAGCAATTGCTGCCTGAAAGCATTCTTTGCTGTGGGGCATAGGCTGAGATTATGAATACTGCTCTGTCATTATGCTGGAGCATGATTGCCATGATTCTGTCACTAATTCTGATGGCATCCCTCACTGTCTTCTGAATTCTTTCCCTCCAGACAATTCCCACACCATTTCTAGTCTGTCCCCCTCCTGACTAGTAAGACACTGGATCCCAAGCCAAGTGGTTTTGTTGTACTGCGCTTCCACCTTGTCTCCTAGATACATAGGCTGTCCAGTGTCCTCCTTACCATTAGCTGCATCCTGTCAGTGGACATACATTGAGTGCAGCATTTCTTAGTTCATGTTTGGCAGGTAGGTTGGTTTTACTTCCAGCTTTCTCTCAGAACTATCCCAGGTAACATAAGCTAGGCAACTGTGCAGCAGCTATCTAGTAGCTTATTGAACCAGAGGTGCAGGACTTTATAACAGACAATATAACATCCCTCCCATCATTAGCATGGGTCCGTGGCATAGGTCAGGCTGGATCTTCATTCCTATTCCTCAAATCACCTAGAGCCATATTTTTTACATTGTCAAATGGCTAGCACTGCCACAGTGTGCATTCTGTGATATGTTCGCCTACCCTGAGGACACTGAGCACCACAGTAGATGCCCAAAGCAATTGGTCTGTACAACTCTGTCCTCTATAGGGCACCATTTAGAGTCTCTGTTGCTGCCCACAACTCCATTCTTGGTTAAATTTGAAATAGAAACACTCAGCATGTTTTTGGGAGGTTGGAGGAACCCTACAAAGGGTCAGTGAGAATATATGAACTCCATACAGGCATTGCCCAGAGGTCAGAATCGGACCTTTTACCTGTGCATGGGAGGCAAAGACCTTTACCATTATGCCAACTGGTATACACATATTAATAAGCAACAGTGACTAATACCCTAATAGTGGAGGATACTAGAAGTTACTGAAGATAATTTAGTATATGTGTTTACTTAGTAATCATAGAAACAGTTGCATTTATTGGTTTTGGTGGATTACTGGCCAAGACATCACCTTAACATTTTTGTGGACCAAGGTCTATATACTTACCCATGTTTCCTGGTTCTGGTGGGTACCCACAAACCGACATGGCTTTTGTTTTTGTCAAAGGTAGGATGCACACTCATGTACTCATGCTTTCTCCTTTCATCTTGTTGTCTGGTTTTCATACTTCCTCAATTCTTTGCTGATTTGTTTGTCTTCTGGTAAGTACCTGAGCTTGACTGGAGACCATATACATTGGCAATGGCCACCTGCTGTGCCTCCATCTCTTATTCTGGTGTCCCTTTTAGATTTAGATCCCCAGTTAAAACTGTAACACATTTTTACCACCACCCCGTACTGGAGCCATAGTCTACTACACAGCCTGAATGTTTTTTTTTTCTTTTTTTCTTTTTAATCTTCTTTCTTTCATCTTTGCTAGCTGGATAAATCTCCTAGGTACCAGTTACTTTTTCAGGGGTGAACCAGAAGCACTTCCTGGATGAGTGACTTGCTTAGAGTCAAACATTTAGCAAACGTGGAAGCTTAACAAAGGAGGATACTGACAACATCAAACTCTGAACTATGTTAAGCAGCTCATTCACATGTCATATACTAACTGCTAGGCAAAAGAATGTCTGCTTCAGGTCTTGCTTGGCAAAGGTCTGAATTTGTTATGGCAAATACAACCAAAAAGACAATGAGCCAAAGGTATCACACCTAGAGGGCTTAGGATTAGAATACAGCCTCATGTAAGTGAGGCAGATGAGGAGCTCAGTAGTCAGTGGGGAACCATCCAGCAGCAAGCTACCATGTCTTTTATTGAGGCTTTGGCCAAGTACCATGATAGAGTGGTTGATCGTGAGATCAGTGAGGTTACAAAACTGAGTAGTGAGGTGCAGAAATTCAAAGGAGAATCCTTCTTTATCAGAAATTTGAATAAGGTGGCCACTGATTTAAGCAATCTTGAGGAGCAAGTCAAATCTAGAAAAATCAAAAAATTCCAACGAGATCAGTTAGACTATCAGGGTAGCAACCCATTTAGTAATATCAACAAGCAAGTTAGATTTATACAAAGCCAATCCAGAATTCCAAAAAGAAAAAGGCCCAGATTTATTCTTAAAAAAACGTCCAGTTGATAATGGATCATCTACTGATGATCTATCTTCTTGTACGGATAGTGACATGCACCTGGCATCAGATTCACCGACCCCCAAAATGACACAGGGATTTGTCCCTTTAGGCCAAAATACAAATGAGGGGGAGGAAACATAGGAAAAATCAACAATATACAAGGTCTCTTGAGACTAGCAATACCAAAGTAAATGAAAATGTAAATGTTTTGAACTTATCCAATTTCAGTTTGTCAACAACTCACATGTCCATTTTGAATAAAAGACTGACTTTTATTCCTGGCTTTGTGGTCTCTGAAGATTTTTTGGCACAGGATGCAATGTCTTTTTGTAGAATACTCAATCTTAAGTTGCAATTTGGTGATATGGATGGTAACATTGATAATGATACATTTATATATCATAAATCAAGATATCTTCCACCATGCATCCTATAGTGCACCAGTTTCAGAGTAGTGTTCTTAAAGATCTGCACTATCGAAGCTCTGATATTCCATTTAAACCCAGTAATTTGTCTCTGGCTGAAAAGGATGCACTTATAGAGTTACAGAATAACAAGGATATTGTCATCATATCTGCTGATAAGGGTGGGGCAGTAGTAGTAATGAATTGGTCAGAATATGATAATGAGGCCAAAAGACAGTTTCTTGATAGACGCTATTATTCAGAAATGTCCATCAACCCCACCTTTAGATTCAAGAAGTAAATTGATGATTTTTTGTTAACTGCTAGGGACGAAGGTATTATCACTGATAGGGTTATGCAGCAACTCATGATTCTGCTAATCAATACATCTATTTTATACCCAAAATACACAAAGATCCTGTTCATCCACCCAGAAGACCAATTGTTTCAGGTAAAGGATATATTACGGAACCTTTGGAAATTTTTCTTACTAAGTATCTGAAGCCTTTGCTACATTGGGTACGTTCTCATCTACAAGATACCACAGAATTCCTCAAAATCATTTCTGAAGCCCAGTTGGAACCAAGATGGCTTATGTGCACACTCAATGTTAATGCTTTATATACTAACATCCCTCATCAAGTTGGGCTGGAAGCCATTGGTTATTGGTTGCAGGTGGATGATTTATATCAGCCTGATTTCAACAACTTTTTTGTAGGTCTTGCAGAACATGTCTTACTAATAATATCTTCTTTTACCAGGATATTTGCTATTGGCAAACCAAGGCTACAGCTATGGGGGCATCTTTTGCCCCCATTTATGCTGACCTATTCATGGCATTCATTGAGGAACAAATCATTTATGATAGTAGCCATAATATTTTCCTGGATGAACTTGACATTTGGAGACACTATTTGGATGATTGCTGGATGGTATGGAGGACAGATGTGGATTACTTGTTGGAATTTATATCCTATCTGAATGACAATAAATGGGGCCTGCATTTCACAGTTAACCATCATGTAGATACCATCACTTTCCTTGATGTCCTGATCAATAGATTACCTGATCATACTTTAAGTACGTAGGTCTATAGGAAGTATCCACAATTCAACACTGTCCTCCATGCATCCAGCTTTCATCCCCCTCACATAGCAAGGAATATCCCCAAATCACAATATATACGAATGAGGCATATTTGTTCTCAAGAATCCACTTTTCAAGAACATAGACAGGACTTGACTAGCAGATTCAAGACCAGGGGATATTATATGGGACATGTTCTGCGGGCCAGCAACTGGGCGAATAAATTGAAAAGGGAGGATCTGTTGACTTATAAATCACGTGAAGAACGGAACCCACAACCCATTAGATTTGTCACCACATATGCAAGGAATTCAGATGCACTTATTAATAGCATATACAGACATTGGAACATATTACAGTGTGACCAAGATCTATTGAATATGTTACCGGATAGGTGTCTGTTTTCATTTTGCAAAGGTAAAAATTTGGCATCCTGTTTCAATCATTACAAACATTCTCATGACAAAAGATGGTCGCAAGTGACACAAACTACTATTACAGGTGAACCTTTGATTGGATGTTTTCCATGTGGCCACTGTATAAACTGTGATAAAATATCTAAGTCCAAACAGTTCACGAGTAAAAACTGTGGCATTGTGTATGACATAAAGTGTTTTGCCAATTGCAGTAGTAATTGGCTTGTATATCTAGCCACATGCACTTGTGGATCTTTCTATATTGGCCAAACATCTCGTCCATTCAGGCTGAGAATCTCAGAGCATGTAAGTAACATTAAGAACAAAAAATCCAACAATGCACTATATAAACATTGCATGATACATAAATCAGCTAAATTTACATTTATGATTATTGATGTGGTAAAGGGAAATAAATTAAATAAAACAGGTTGGCATTCCATTCTAGATTCTAAAGAGAAAAAATGGATTGTAAAGCTAGGTGGATTATTTCCACCTGGACTTAATGAGCAATTTTAAATGAACCAATGAAGGTTTTGATTAATTACGATGCAGGTATATAAACAGTAGTATTTGTTTTTATGTTCACACTGATGAAGGCTGTGTTTCTTACCAGCCGAAACCGGTCTGGTTACTTGTTTTTTATGCTGCATTAATTAAAAAAATTTTCAGGTCACAGTTTGCTGGCTCATTGTCTTTTTGGATGTACTTTACTTTGTGGAGCCATGCATTTGCCTTTCGTGCAGGAGGACTTGTTTTATGGCAAATGCAAAATTGTCCCACATCTATTCTAAGGATTTTTTTAATTTTACAACCTTTTCTAAGAGCATTTAGTACCTAATTTTGGTGTCGACCATTTTAAATATAAACCAAGAGGTATGACAAATTTGTCTGTTTAGAATGAAAGTGTTTATTGATTTGTGTTCCATGGATGTTTGCAGCCATTTATACCTGATGATCACTTCCGGTCATGGCTGATGCTCATGTTTTTATTTATTTAGTTATTAAATAATTTATTTTAGTGGAATATTGGCTTAATGTGACTGATACAAAGCAAACATTCTGTGTACAAATATATCTATATATATGTATATATCTAGGTGTATATATGCACACACACACACTCACACACACACACACACACACACACAGGCATGCACGCACGCACGCACGCATGCACACACACAGACACACACACACACGCACACACACACGCACACACACACACACACACACACACACACACACACACACACACACACATCACACATTTATATTGCATTTACCCTTGATAGCTGTGATCCAGCAATGACTGATTTGTTGGTGCAGAACATTACCAAAATGGCAACATTAAAATACAGAAAAAAATATTCATACTTCATTTCCTTTATCCTGCTTTCCGAAGACTCATGTATGCTTAAGTTGTGTTCATTTGTAGTTTGTTTGCTCTTGGAACATTTACTTGTAAAATGTTTCCTTGAAGCTGCAGTATAAGCAAAAATGCTTAGCCCTTTTATACAGTATATGCAGTCTTATATGTAATATACCACAGGAGAAAGTGAATAAACAAATGAACTGATTGTAACTAAATGTCTTTAAGGAAACAGTGAAATGATCTGAATATATAAGCATACATTTATATAATGGAAGGTTCATGTACTTATCAAAGCAATAATAACAACCTTATAGCACATTTTACAAAAATTGTAGTAGCAACATGGTCATTATATCATCAGAACTGAGCCACATTTGTCAGCTTATATTAAATCTCACTGTGCTCTGCAGTCAGTACAATAAGAAGCTCTAATAATGATTTTATGACTCAGTGAACATACAGTTAGAGTTACAAAATGCTCATTACAACATTGAAACCCAGATCTCAAGACACTAACTTGTATTAAATTGTTATAGAGGCAATGATGGATTCAATATCTAACTGATCGTATGACTCAGGGACATAGTCCAAGAAGAATATCGAGGTTAATGGTACATGAACAAGTACTGAATGAAGGTTAAAAGGGAGAGGAGTATATAAAATCGGTAGTAAATAAGGAGGCAAACAGAATGGGTCACTAAAAACTTGCAACTAAACTTGCTTGTTTTACAGTGCTTTATATAAATGGAAATGGAGAAATTAGACAAAAATTGCCATAGACATTTGTGTTAAGAATATAGTAAGACAGCAGATGGAATAGTTGGAAAGTGAGAGAGAGAGAGAGAGAAAGTAAAGAAGGTAGACTAGACAATTGAATATCTGAAATAAGAATAAGGTGGTAAAACATGTTTTTCCAATGGATGTTTATAAAATGGTAAGGATTAAATATTATGGACAATACATAAGCCTTAAAATAAAGAAGAGATAATAAGCAAGCAATCATACACAGTATACAATGATGCTAATAGGAAGATGTAAACACATGTCTCTGCTTATTGTAAATGTGCAGATACATACCAGGGTGCTATCAGTGACTTTGGAACAATGTTTGGAGAGAATTATAGAAACACATCATGATGACCTTGCTGAAACCATGTAATGAGAGGATCATTGCATTAATGGGAGATTGGATAGGGTGATCCTGCCCCCCCCAACACTTAGCACTTGGGGCAGCTGCCCCTCTTCTCCAACCTAACTACCCTACTGAATAGAGAGATGGGAATGTTATATAATGACATTAGAGAGGAAATAAATAGCAAGTGTTGGCTAACGAGGTAGAAGAGCATACATTAGTAGTATGGTATCATTAACATGAGGGCTGCTTTAGATGTTAGATAATTACTACCTGCTGAGATATACAGGTGTTTGTGATTCAGAGTGAGAAAGATATAGACATTTGTGAGAGAGAGAATGTAGAGAGTATAATAAAAAGGTGATCATACATCTCTTTTGAGGATTATGTAGGTAAGGGTGATCATGCATCTGTTTTGAGGGCTGTGTAGGTAAGGGTGATCATGCACCTGTTTTGAGGGCTGTGTAGTTAAGGGGGATCATGCATCTGTTTTCAGGGTTGTCTAGGTACAGAGTGATCATGCATCTGTTTTGAGGGTCGTGTAGGTACAGGGTAATCATGCATCAGTTTTCAGGGTTATGTAAGTACAGGATGATCATGTATCTGTTTTGAGGGTTGTGTAGGTACAGGGTGATCATGCATCTGTTTTCAGAATTGTGTAGGTAGAGGGTGATCATGCATCTGTTTTCAGGGTTGTGTAGGTAAGGGTAATCATGCATCTGTTTTCAGGGTGGTGTAGGTACATGGTGATCATGCATCTGTTTTCAGGGTTGTGTAGGTACATGGTGATCATGCATCTGTTTTCAGGGTTGTGTAGGTACACGGTGATCATGCATCTGTTTTCAGGGTTGTGTAGGTTCAGAGTGATCATGCATCTGTTTTCAGGGTTGTGTAGGTAAGGGTAATCATGCATCTGTTGTGAGGGTTGTGTAGGTACATGGTGATCATGCATCTGTTTTCACGGTTGTGTAGGTACTGGGTGATCATGCATCTGTTTTCAGGGTTGTGTAGGTACATGGTGATCATGCATCTGTTTCAGGGTTGTGAAGGTACAGGTACACACACACACACACATATATATATATATATATATATATATATATATATATATATATATATATATATATATATATATATGGTTTACTATCAAAATGTCGCCGTGCAATTGCATGGCTATGAAGTATTCGAACAACATATGTTCGAACACTTCATAGTATGGCAGGTTATGTGAGCGAACGTTATCATTGCGAATGGACTGTGCATTCGCAATTATAACATTCGCTCATGTAAGGGGATCGCGGTACTGTGCGGTTAAGGAATTACATCCCTTTCCTCACTGTAGTGCGATCTCGGAGTTGCAATATTAAGTTAGGGGGGTGTGGGGGGTGATGGATGTGAGTTTAGGCTAGTTAGGTAGGGAGTTAAGGAAGGGTGGGAGTGTTGTTAATTGTTGAAAATGTCGCAAGCGACATTTTCAACAATTAACAGCTGTTTTCGACCTTAGGGACATACGGAAATGTTCATTTCCGATGTTAAAATTCAAACATTCGTACACTTTTTTTTTTATTTACGATTTTATGATAGTAAACCTATATATATATATATATATAGAGAGAGAGAGAGAGAGAGAGAAAGAGATTGATTTTTTGGATTGGTCTTGAAATTGGAAAGGTTGCTTGTATGTTTAAGACAGAGAAGGGGAAAGAGTTCCAGGAATGGGCTACATAGCTGGAATAGAGAGTGGCTCCAGCTGAAAGGTGTGGTTTGTAGGTAGTGAGAAGCAATTTGTTTTCAGATCAAAGTAGCCTAGCAGGGGTGTATATATGCAATAAACCTGGTAGGGCTTTGCTTTGTTCTAGTTTGTTTATTAATTTGTCGACTAGGAGTAGTTGGATATAAGTGAGTTGCCTTGGTAAGTCAAGCCAGGCAAGTAGTTTTAGGGCTAAGCAGTGATGAGGTCTGTTTGATGAGTTAGAGGCAAAGTTTGCTATTTTACTGTAGCTCTGGTTTAGTTTATTTTGGAAGGAAGCTTAAAGACTAAGCTGTTAAGCAGTACTGGGGCACCATAAAGTAATGTTATCTGGCAGTATTGTAGCTTGGCCAAAAAAAAAAAAAAAAAAAAAAAAAAACAATCTGGGAAGATTTCCTGACCGCAGAAAATCATTTACATTCAGTTTAACTTTTTTAGTGGTTCTGTATTACTTTAAAAATTATAGGTTAACTTCAATATAGTTATAGGAAGTTTATTTCTATAATGTAAGGAAAATATATGTTACAGCAGTATAACAAGAGAGATAGTGTGTATGGAGGGATTGATCAACAACCTGATTACATTTGTAAAAGGCGCTATTAATTGGAAGTTTTATAGGCAATACTATCTAACATTTATAAGTTAAGTTCAATATTGATTGGACACAGATTCTTTCTATGTAGCAAGGAAAATATGTGTTACAGCTGCGTAACTAGGCAACCTAGAGTGATAGTGTGTGTGTGTGTGTGTGTGTGTGTGTGTGTGTGTGTGTGTGTGTGTGTGTGTGTGTGTGTGTGTGTGTGCGCATGTGTGCACGTGTGTGTAGAGGGGATTGATCCATTATTAATGGGAGGGTAACTAACAAGTAGATTGTATGTGAAAAAGGTACTATTAAACTAGGGCCAGAGTTAAGTGGGTTAGTGCTAAGTCCCAAATCATGTGTGCATACCTATAGTGGGCAGTATGGCAACAGGTCAAACACCAATAAGATTATGTGAGATGACAACATTATTTGTCATAATTATTTAAAAACAATAACATACAGGGCTATTAATGCATGCTGAAATCTTGCTTAACCTCAGTGCAGATACCTTTTGCTCTTTTAGCTTGCTTAATGGCTGCCCTCGCAGTTGGAGACAATGCACATTAGGAGGGGAAAGGTATGGTTGCTTGATTTATGGGGGTTGACACAGACATTACTTCAAGCTATGACTACAGGCTGGTAAGAAAGGTCCTGCTTACCGATCAAAGGTGAGCTCCCAACTCCACTGGTACTACCATATGTCAGGATGAACCCTGTCTTCATGGTAATTCAACCTCAAGTAGTAAATATTAAATCATACATCTATAAAGAAACCTGACTCACATCATGGCAAAAATGAATATCTACTGACATATATATGATGGTTCTTGGCCAAACTAATCTCATACATTTCTTCTGTCAATGCTGGCACAAAGAAACAAAGCTCTGACTGCAACCATGTGACCCAAGTTCACTTATCAGCTTGGGCATCTGATAGAGTTGGCAGGAAAAAGAGATGGGATTGACAAGACTTAAACTGCCCACCTAACTTCAGGGGTGGGCTGGGGATGATGTGTTGGTGTGCAGGTATGCTGGCTTTGGAAGGCCCATAGGGACTAGGGCTAGATGGTAAGCATTACAGCCTTTAGCTTGGAGTAGAAGGCCCCCTAGACCATGGCTTATACCAAGCACTGGCCTTTACTTTGTCTGTAGGGGAGCAGGACAATCAATACAAGTGCATCATCCTTGTTGCTGAATGACTAGTGTGTCTCTCCAGTCAAAACTGTTGAGCAAGGATACAACTGAACCAGAGAATGAGTCACATGAGGATACATTCAGGCTCATGTGGGTCCCAACCCTACTAAAGAAACAGATAAACCTAATTAATACACACAGCTAGAACTGAAAATGTACATTGAAGGAGTTCAGGGGACCAATGGGCAATGAGAGAAATGGATGGGGGCAAAACAAGATTCATGGGACAGGAAAATCCTATGTAAAAACTGAAATTTAAGACAGGTATTGAACCAAAGTGAGAGTTTATTTAGTAAACAGAATGAAATTACATATTCAGTATTAGTATCAGGGCATGTATGGCAGCAGTAAAATATGCAGACAATGGATATTTAAGGAAGATATAGAGCCAGAGTAAAAATGCCTCTCTTTAACAATACACAAAAGAAAAAATAGTCTTTCTGTACTAATATCAGAGCAACTGTGAGAAGATGCACGCACAAAACTGATATTGCTATAAACTATCTGTAAATAAAGTATTAATGGTGCCTGCATTAGGAATCAAAACAAGGAGGCAGACTTGGGAAATAATATTCTAATGTAGGATTACTAAAATCTGGAAAACACAGCCCGTTTGTCTTAATGTAAATGTACAGGCTAGTCTGCCTCTCAGAACAAGTCAAGTGACAGACAGCTATCTGTATGGACTCAGCAGCACAACACTGCTACTCGAATGGACTTGAACCACCAATCCTGACCTTGGATGAAACCCATTACATGTGACAAGAGACAGTGTTTAGTATATTTATAGGTTCATAGGTGTTTAGGCTAACAACCACAAGGACCTTTTTAAGCCTAGCCATGCATCCTGAATCGCTGACAAGTTCCGGAATCCTTGATAAGTGTAAGCTGGGGCTTGGGATGTAAAATATTTACAATCAGGGGCCTGGGAGATGAACCATTTACAGGATGCCTGTGTCCATTAAAGACATAGGTGGCAAACCAGGGATGAATTTCCTGCCCCCATCCAGTTGTGCAAGTTACACTTGAATGGGGTTAAGGAGGAATTCTGCTTCACATGGATGGGAAGCCTGTCCCAGAGAAGGGGTAATCTCTGGGATACATACCTGTTTCTCCAGAAGGTCCGATTTATATCACAGGCAAGGTTTAAGTCTTCAGAATGGGTAATTTTTGTACTCTTTGTTTTGAGAATATGGAGGAGGTCCAGCAGTGTGGGGTCTGACAGTGCCTTGTATGCCAGACCTAGATCTCCTCTCAACAGTCTATAGGAGACAGAATACAGTGATAGGGCCTTGAGGCAGTCTGCATTTGACATGTTACTTACGCCCTGTATTCTTTTGGTGATGAACCTCTGTAGACATTCCAGGTGTTGGATCTGCTCAGTTAGGTACATAATAAATGGGGCATTGTACTCAGTGATAGGTCTGGTGAATGCTGAATACAGTGGAACAATGACTTCTTTGGACCTAGATGCCATTACTTTGTTTATAAGTTGCACAGCACAGATTGATTTCCTCAGTTCTGTAGACATGTGATGGTCAAAGGTTAGATTGCTCTGTATGTGTGTCCCAAAGTCCATGAGTACTGGGTCAGTTCTTAGGGGTGTGTTGTCAATAAGATAATTTCCATGGTTGGATGACTTCCTGAAGGATACTATTATGCATTTCTTGGCATTTAATTTTAGTCCTTGGCTCTGGCACCATTTGTTTGGCTGTGTCAACCCTTCCTGTAGAACATTTGTGTCAGTGGACAATTTAATGGCAGATCCTAATTTGCAATCATCTGCAAATTTAGTCAGCCTTAAGGCCATTGAAGTTAGCCTTGACTTCAGAGAAGTTAATGCCAAAAAGAAGTCCCAAGACCAATCCCTGAGGGACTCCACTTGTGACTGGCCTCTTTGTAGAGGTAGACTCCCCATTTCTAACCTCCTGGGTCCTGTCTTTGAGCCAGCTTGATATACATTGGGTGACATAAGGGCTTATACCTAACCTCTTAAGTTTGTCAACAATGCCCGAGTGGGGGATTGTGTCAAATGCTTTTGCTAGTCAAAGAAGGCAGTGTAAACCATTTTTCTCTCATTCATTACTTTGGCGACCTTCTCAAAGAAGCCTACCAGGTTGAGTAGGCATAACCTGCCCTTAATGAAACCAAATTGAGTTGAGTCCAGTGTCTTGAGGTTTCCTATGTCATTACTGATCATTTACATGAAAATTCTTTCCATTGCTTTCCATATGAGAGTAATGAGACTTATGGATCTGTAGTTTTCAGGGTCTATAGATGGCCCACCTTTGTGGTGAGGGATGTCTGTTGCTGTACAAACCAAGATCCTTGAAAAACTCCAAAATGAGGCTAGAAACCAGGTCACAGAGAACACCAGTAAAAACCATAGGAAACTTTATTATATAAAAACCAATACTGAGCACTTTCATTGAGTGTAACCACAACTTTATCAGAATACAAAAAAAAAAAAAATCAATGCAATGCTCACATTTAAATACTTCCTCTCCCAGTCATATGATTAATGAAGAACTAGTAAAGCCCCTAGTTACAAAGCCATTTGCATCAAGTATAAGTTCACAAAATAAGTTTGTAAAAGAAACATACACTTAAAAAAAAGAAGAAAAAGGCAGACTTTGCATAACCCAGAAAAAATTTTACATACAATATGAATGTAACCTTAAAACACTTGCCAGTGATAGTCCACCATTCAAACCTGGTGATGTTTGACCATTTAATCTAATTTGCCATTTAAGTTTACACAGCTCAAGTAAATCATCCCAAGGTCCCCCTCTTCTATTCATTGTGATAGTATCTAAACCAGAAAATAAAAACTTGAGAGTAGGAAATTTCAATAAATGTCTAAACAAAGCATTAGAATCCTTTTGTTTTTTTACATCCAAAAATGTTCATATGTTCCATCATGAAGTTTTCTTTCGGTTTTTACTACATAAAAACTGTCGCACTCTTGACACTTGGGTAGGTCACTATGTAAGAAGGATTGCAATGCAATGAAAATCAGAGAAAATGTTCAACCCATTAATCACCACAAAGTCTTTCTCTAGTATATGTTTGCATTGAGTGCAAAAACCACACTTGAATGTGCCCCTCTTTTTGTTTGTTAATGGTCCTTACTGTCTCTATTCTGATCTTCAATGTATTGTTTTAGTGATTTACCTTTCCTAAACACCATTCTAGGTCCTTCTCCCACTGTTTCTACAGCATTTTCATAACAACTGAAAATTTTCCAATTACCTTTCAACATTTTCAGAATGCTGTTGCTATCAGTTGTCCGTGTGATGACAAAACTGTTTTGAAAGACAGTGGTGTTTACATCTGTGTCAGTATTAGATTTGAATGGCTCCTGGGCTCTGATTATAGGTACATATAACCTCTGGTTTCTTTTCTGTTTAACTTCATTACAAATAGTAACAACTAGCTCAGCTGGGTAACCTCTAGCTGTAAACATTGTAGTCAATTTCTGACTCTCTACCTGGAACTGTTCATCCTCTGATACCATACGTGCTAAACACACAAATTGCTCTTTCACTATTCATTTTTTTGTTTTTCAGGATGACACCTCAGATACTGTAGCATACTATTAGAGTATGTACTTTCCCAGAAAATGTTTCTTATGATTCTCTGTTGGGCAACATCCTTAGTGGTTTCAACATCCAGGTAGTGTATGTGTGATGATTAGACTGCTAGCATTCAGCAGTAACACCTTTATTTTTTTTTTTGGTTTTGATTTGCTATGTTGGAAGTACTTTCAGTTTGGCATTGCCTAAAAAAGGCACTCTGGAGGAGGACTATGTTTTACCTAATATTTGAAAGCCTAGAGGGCAGAGGTGCAGACCATCCCTAGCAAAGCATCATGGTCTGTTGACCACCTCCTTCCATGTTGACAGATATTGCACCCCCTTAGAATGACACCAGAAATTAAGCCAATTATTAAAGTCAGTCATCTTTTGCTCATATTGTGGTATCATCCTTGGAGAAGGTAAAATGCTGCTTAATGCTAGGCTCATACGAGCATGGGACACATATTCTGAGAGCTCCATGATGTCTCTCTTCATATATTCTAGGGAGGTACATCTCAGTCATTTACATCAATATGGACTATGGCTGAGTCATATCAGTACTTGTGATTCACTGACCTGAGTGTGTGTGTAGTGTGGCAGATCCTGGCCTCTGATAAGCAACTGACCATTACTTTCTCCTTACTTAGCCTAGTGAGAGTGACATCAGTATGTCTCAAAAATGGAGTCTCCAATGACTAGAATGTTGATTTCTGTGTTGGCTTGCCTTAGGGACTTAGAAGTAGAGGCTCTATGAGATGTGGCTATATGTGTTGATATGGATGCTGTTTTGAAAGAGTGCATTCAGAGTTGCTGAGGGTGTTTGTTATGCGTACTTCATCTAGGAGGTCGTTGAGGTTTAGGAAGGTTATTTTTAAGTGCCTCAGCATATGTGGGTCTATGCGTCTGCTTTGAATTGTGTGTGATGGGTGGAGTGTGTGTAGTACTGAAAACCTTATCGACATTAGGAGTGCTTTTATGTGAGAGCTTTGCCTCCAGTGGCATTGTATAAATACATCTCTCACATACCATAGCAGTTTGTTTGAGAATTAACTGTTTGTCAGTAAACATGTGGCAATTTCTTCATTGCCGCATGATGCCCATATCCAACAAGCTTGTAATGGAGATCATGGAAATGTACTACCAACAAGTAGCTTACAGAGCTGAGCACCTGACCCCAGGATGCCCACCACAGTGCCACCTGTCCTCGGAAAGATTGTAGCTATATGCAGCCTGCTCTGTCTCCCTCTCCAAGGATAGGGACATTAATTCTCCCCTGCTAGTGCCAAACACCTGAGCCACTAATTGAACTTGGACCACCCGGACCATTGCCAGGCCTTTTCCCCCCTTGCTGTGGTGCTGGCACTGCAGTACATATTTCCTTGCTAACTAGAGTATCATGCCAGCCTGTTACGTTATATCGAATTACATATCTACTGTTTGCTGTGGCATCTGATTCTGCTAGTATGCAATACTGAAGGACTTTCTCTGCTTATTGTGTCACCAGATCCTGCTTGTCAAGACATCCTAGTATACTGTTGTCACATATAGCCTCATTCTGCTCTCTGCCTAATATACACTAATTTAGCTGTTGCTGTTGCATTCCTTTTAGCATCAGCATTTCCACTGTGTGGTTTGGTACTCTAAATGGCATACTGGTACACTGGTATCCTGTATCATAAGTGCTCTGGGATTCTGTTTGGGTCACAGCACATGGTTTCCATTATTAAGACTGGTTGATTATATGGATTCACTTTATATCCTTGAAATACTGAAATATCGAAATTCAGTATTTCGAAGCTATAAAGTCGAATTTTTGAAACCATGAAAACTCAGAACTGCAAAATTCAAAATCTTGCACACCGGAGATTTTGAATTTTGCACTTCTACTGCACACACACACACACACACACACACACACACACACACACACACACACACACACACACACACACACACACACCATCCTCCCTACACACAAATACAACCTCTCTACTACATAAAATCAGGGGGACATGGCCCCTACACCCCCATGTGGGGAGGCATGCCCCCCCACACCTCCCCTACTTAAATATTCTCACTCCAAGGTCACACTACACACAACCACAAACACAAAACAGCACCACACAAGCTACATTCTCCTCACACACACACACAACAGCAACAAAACACACTGACACATATCACAACCCCTACCCAAAACCCTTAATACACACACACACACACACACACACACACACACACTCTTACCTGAATCCATAATCACAATAAAACCTCAGAAGCGCAACATTCAAAACCACTAGTATTCGAGGTTTTGAATTTCGTGCTTCTGAGCTTTCGCTGTTCTTAGGATTCCACTTTATGGGCTCGAAATACTGAATTTCGACCTTTCAGTATTTCGAGCTTCTAAAGTGAATCTATATATATATATATATATATATATATATATATATATATATGTATATATATATATATATATATATATATATATATATATATATATATATAAAGAGAGAGAGAGAGAGAGATACATACATTGAATTATTCCAAGTCATTCACAATGTACCCCCATTCAACTTTTGAGCATAAGCCCATATAATAGTGCTAACTTACTACTTAATAAAATGGCAAGCATATGTGCATCTAATTCAATAAACCATTAGTTGTAATATTTAGTAAAACAGCTGAAAACAGATTGCACCTTTTCAGTTTTGCAAAAAAAAGCAATTGCATTCCAGACAAGTCAGAAACTTTGCAAACAACTTCAGTAGAGACATAAAGATTCTAACAATCCACACACACACACACACACACACACACACACACACACACACACACACACACACACACACACACACACACACACTCACTCACTCACTCATTCGGAACAAGACAGGTAGGTATTTATAGCAGTAAATCTTTAAATGCTATTAAATAAATATTAATTTCCTTGGAAGTATTTTTTAAAGAGACAGTACATTATGTGGGTAGCACAGTGGTGCAGAGGTTACCAAAAGGTTCTCTGGTTCAATTCTTGGCTGGGTCGCCTTCTATGTGAAATCTGCATGTCCTTCCTGCATTCACGTGGGTTTCCTCTGGGTGGTCCGGTTTCCTCCTGCATTCTAAAAGACATGCATCTGGAGTGTTTCTCCCCAGTCCTTCACTGAAAATGGGATCTGTCCCATTTGAACTTTCCCAATAAACAAATGCTAAATAAATAATAAATTATCTTGCTAATTAATGTATAAAAGAAATGTATGCACTGGAATCATGATCAGCCCAACATATCATTAAAATCAGTATAGCTACATATAATGTATTAATTCAGTCTCCATTCCTCTTTTCCATTATAGTCCTTGTAGTAAACCAAATTACATAGTTCTATATTATGCTACTGCACTCTTTACTCCATCTCAACGAGAAAGGCACTTAATATCCAGATTTGTCATTGTAATTGCAACGTATTTAGATCAATGTATTAACATCAACTCTGTAATTTCATTTACAGCCTAGCCATCTTTGGTAGGATTATTACCCAAAGTGTGAAATGTCATCAGTTTAAACAAGTGAATGAATGCTTCACCAATTTTAGAAGTCAAATCAATAAGATGTGGTGGGTGCCTACTCCTGTGTCCTAAAAGTCCCCTGGCTTGACAACAGGTGGCCTCAGATTGTGCAGTTAATATGTACATTTAATCCATTCTTAGATGTGGCTTTTAGAGATGTATGAAACTCCCAACATATAAACAACAGGGGAACTTGTTCCTGCAACAACCCTTGCTGTTGGTTTTGCTTTTGTCAAGGTTAATCCTCAGAACATGTGCAGTTGTTGTCACTGTTTAATTTGTCATCATTTTTACATAAACGTTATGGATGTTGATATTTTGTCAGTTTGCTGTAGAGTGCTACATTGATATATATATCTATATATATATATATATATATATATATATATATATATATATATATATATATATATATATATATACACACACACACACACACACACACACACACACACACACACACACACACACACACACACACACACACACACACATACACACACACACACTGTATATATACATATATATATATATATATATATATATATATATATATATATAGAGAGAGAGAGAGAGAGACAGTTATATATAGATATGGGTGTAACTGATATTAATCAAAACATCCATAGTCGACCGCAAAAACATCAACCAAATATGGTCAAAAACACAGAATTCAACACCACACTTTATTTATTTTATTTATTTATTTAACATTTGTTAACTGGGAAAGTCCGACTTGGAACAAAGCCAGTTTTCAGCGGAGGCCCGGGGAGAAATGCTCCAGATGCATGTCTTTGTAATGTTTCAGGAAACCGGAGCACCTGGAGGAAACCCACACGAATGCAGGGAGGACATGCAGACTCCGCACAGAAGGCACCCCAGCCGAGAATCGAACTGGAGAACCTCTTGCTGATAGGCAACAATGCTACCGCTGCACCACCACTGCACTGTCACTGCAATGAGAAACATCCTTGGCACATGCAATTTCAAACATAAAAAATAAAGTAAAACATTGTTTTTTTCAGGTAGGCAAGCCCCTCTGCATCCTCATGTGAAGGCTGTACCCCACATACCACCTGCAAATTATATATGCTAACTCTGAGATTGCACAATCCAAGGAGAAGGGAGTATTCCCCTACCCCAGGGTTGTCGATCTCACACACCTATTGGTCAACTGCCTAGTCAACCATCTGAAGCTGACAAGACAGCTGTCAACCTTACCCACACTTGAAATTTTCAGGTACAGCCATATATATAAATATATGCATTAGATATAGATTATATATATATACATAAATATATACATGCATACATATCTAGAAGCATATAGTCCTGATGACTGTTGAAGAATGTAGCAAATTGTCCAGTTATCTAATTACTTCAGAACATTAGAGATGGACTACAGGAAGCAGTTTGTTAACTTGTAACCTTAATCCTCTGTGTTATTGATGAAAACTAACAGTTAGTGGAAATATTTAAAAGTGGAAACTCCATGTCTGTAGTTCTTTTCATATTGCATATACATAGTTAAATGTACTTTAACATTATATATATGATATTATCATCAACATTTTTATCATATTCCTTTTTGTTTACATATGCAATGAGTAATACAATATAGAAAAAATTACTAGAAGTCATTCCATAAAATTCACCACCACACTCATGTTTTGCACATCATTTCAAAGAAGGCACTATTAAACAGTTTCAAACTGTGGCAAGGACATGTACTTACAATGTTTACTCATTTTTTCATATTGACTAATAGATTGCCTAACTAGGCCTGTTTTCCCACAGAGTCCCTTCTAATCCTAATGTAGCCTGGCTTGCAAACATCAAGGGGATTTTGACTAGTGGATAACTCCCCCAATAATTTGAAACTCAAGCTATGATTTAGGCCCTCTGAAGATAACAGTTTTTTTTATTTCTTCCATACCCCTGCCCTCAAAATTGTCTTTAGAAAAGTGTCTCAGAATTAAAGAACTTGTTGCTAACCAGGTTAAACCTTCTCATTTTAGCCTATCCTACACTTCTATGTAAATTTTAAAACTATCTTTTAATTCAAACTGTGCCCTTATCTTACAAAATAAGCATATTGTATTGCTCAATGTGCTGTTTTATCCTGGCAATGCAAAGAAGACACACCTGAGGATTCAATAAACTCCATGTAGGCTTAGTGCAAAGCCTACACATAGTTTATGTGTTTGTGCAATGAGCAGCAATGCTAACTGTATATGCATGCCACACATTACATTTAAATGAAACAGACAAGTTTTTTTGGCCAGCAGGAAACTGTGTAAAGCAACACAAACACTTGCAGATGTGTGCACCTATTTATTTATGGTCAAACTAGTTCTATGGGATTCCATATAAAGTTACAATAACTACAGGGATTTTTAATAAAGCAATGTATACAGTTCCAACACATTACATGAACGTGTATACAGTGTAAGGTAATGTAAAAGACTATTTCACTCTTACTGAATAAATATTTTCAACTGATCATCAAGAGTACATAGACTACATTATAAATAGATAGTCAGATGAAGTGTGAATTAAAAAGGGATACATAGATGAATTGTAGAAATGAACACAGGAGAAGAGGACAGGTGAAATATGGCACAGTACAGCAGATGAGGGCATGTTAAAGTATGTACACCAAAAAGATAAGACAGTTGTAACATGAACAGTAATCACATATCTACATAATGCAGTACATACTGCTGTGTACACCTCCTGTATGGGTATAGTCATATCATTACACAGTTATTGTATATTATGTGACTGTGGTAGCATGGTTGCCTCACAGCAAGAGGTTCTCCTGTCTGATTCACAGCTGGAGTGCCTTCTGTGTGGAGTCTGCATGTCCGCCCCATGGTCGAGTGGCCTCCGAAAGACATGTGTGAATGGGAGTGCCTTCGCTGAAGGTTGGGCATCGGGCTGGCAACTAGGCACCATAAAAATCTACTGCCAGTTATTAGCAGACCGGAGTTCTGCTGTGGCAGCCCCTAACCGGGAAAAAGCTGAAAAGACAAACAACAACAACACAAGGTGACATATCAATGGAGAGGAGAACAGACCTCCTACCTAACGCTTTACAGAGCACAGTATTTAATGCAAGCACCACAGCATATGTTTGGCTTTTATAGGGTCCAACAACACTTTATAGCTGACGATATCATCAGTGTCTGGTGAAAAGAGGATGGTAGTAGCAATGTTCTACGTGCTGGTCTAAAATGATCTCTTGAATGTCAATCAAGTGAACAAACACACAGACACATACCGATTAACAACAGTGAAATTAGAACCCCTACCTAACTAAATAAACTAGATACAGAACTCAGTACTTAACACAAGTGCCACGGCACAAGTCTGACTTTTACTATGCTGCAGGAAAATTTATAGTGGATAACATCATCACCGAAGTACACCAGTTATAGAACTCAGCACTTAACACAAGTGCCACATTACAAGTTAGACTTTTACTATGCTGCAGGACAATGTATAGTGGATGACATCATCACTGGATGTTTGAGAGATGATGGGATGTGTAGTCATGTACAAGTGTCAAAATATATGTACTCTGTGGGACTGTATTAAAGACTGTGGGATACATAGTTATCCTCTTCTGAGTAGACACACTCACACTAGTTGACCTTAATAAAATTAGAATGTCTACCTAAGTACACCATCTATAGAACTCAGTATTTAACGCAAACACCATGGCACATGTATGACTTTTGCTACACTGCAGGACAATTTATAGTAGATGACATCATCATTGGATGTTTGAGAGAAGATGTTGTGAGGCTTATATGAAATAGATGGATAGCCATATAAGACTGTCAAGATATCACCATTCTGCATGTTACCAGATTTATGTGTGTGCAATGTATAGTAATTGCTGCTGTGTTTCCAATGTGCAGGTATACCTTAAGAGTCAGCTTTGCACGCTATATGCAGACAGCTGTCCACATTACTACAAGACAATTATGAATGTGTATTGCCAGTATAAATATGTAGATGGTACATAACAAAGCATTTTTTTCTTTTATTTATGTAGTGTAGTTGATATATTTGGGAACAAGTAGTGACAGACCAAGTATCAAGTGCATGGATGCAGGTAACACATGGCTATATTATAAATATGTTTTCTGTCCTTAAAGAGTGCCTTCAGTGTAGTATCAAAACCAAACTAAAACTATAAAATAGGAGAAAGGAGTGTATGCCACACTTTAAGTGTATCCCACCTTTAATATATCTGTTTTATTGTGAAATCAATTGATAGTGTTTGTTGACTGGATAATTTATGTTTAAATATTAAACTGATGTTGTATTGGTAGTTTCTTTTGATGAAAAGTGGATATATTAAAGTTGGGATATGCTTAAAGTTGGACATATGTTCCTTTCTCCTATTTGATAATTTTAGTGTGGTTTTGATACTACATTGTTATTGGTTGCCACTCACCGGTTCACTTCATTTTTTTTGGAAAGAGTGCCTTCACTTTGATTGCATTTTACATGTACTTTCATGGTATGAGAATAAATGGGCAATAAACCTAAGTAAAACATGGTATTGTGCACTTTCCATGGTGCACAACCGAGCAGCTGGTTTCCGCAATAGATGGCAAAGTGTTTGCGCATATGAGATACATATTTAAGGATTCCTATTTCAGCTTGAGAAGTACTTATCCATACTTGCTATAGTAGACACATCTAACAGATACTATGGTGCTCATAAATAGTTCATATCAGAAATGTTATGCCATAAAGTGTTTAACCTTAAAAAAGTACTTGTACTACTTTCCCCATTTGTGAGTAGTTAAGCTAAGAGCAAACACAGACCTATGCTTCATTGATAAATTTATGAGAGTTCAATTGGTTTGCTTACCTCCATGAAAACACACTAAGTGGAGAGGCATGGCAGTCAGCAATGTGGATAGTATTGAGTGTAAGAAATACACCTGTTGCTTAGCTGACTCTGTCAGCAGGTGTATGTGTACTGAGATATTTATTTTGAGGCCAGATGATCCAGTGTTTGAACCCATCTGCATCTAATGCTTTTAAATATGTATGCATAATGAAATGACATAATTCTTTATTGTATTTTCAATGTGTGTTTCCTTAGCACAGCATGTTTAAGCAGCATTGCATGACGGTAACTGCACCATTGAAGAGCTGTTCATCTTTACTTGGCATTGGTGTGCAATGCAAAACTCCACACAAACACAGAGGACAAAAAAATGAGGGGCTTAATTTTTTTTTTTACTTATGTGTATTGCGTGTGATTCTATTTTCTGACCAGATTATAGGTGTTAAAATAGAGTAGATAGGAAGGTGGTGAAATGGGGGACAAGCAGGAGGAAGAACAAAGGGAAAGAAATATAGGAATGTGCAGGAGGGAGGTAGGAAAGAACCATGGCTGTCCACTTCATCACCACTGTAAAATTAAAATATGTGTAGAATATTAGCTGAATTTGGACTGTCACCTCAACAAAGAGGGGTGAGAACAATGTAATCATGTTGTATAGCCAATTGGACTGAATCAAGTGTGTCACAAAGACACGTGTGAAGTGGAGAGGTATGTATGGGACGGTATTTTTGTTTTGTGGTACAGGTGCCCATTTTTTTTTACTTCAGTAAGAGAGGAATGTTGGGTAAGGGACACAGGTATTTCTGATTCAGGTAAGTAGGTAAGGAGAGGAAGCAGGTGCAGACAAACAGGACAAACAAGACAAGACACAGGGACAGTGAGGGACACAACAGATTGGTGGGCACCATGTTTGGGGAAAGGGAGGGGACATTGGATGCCTATGGTCATCAAACATGGGTACAGCGAGAATCTAGTCCTTACCAATAGAAATTTCTTTGCCGATTGTTGGAGTGCTTGACATCTTTTTCTATGAACCATAATGGAGAGCATCCTCTCCATCAAGCATAAGTGTGCACCAATGGTGCTGTGCATGACCCTAACCACTAAACCTGGCAACCCCTGACAGGTGACAAAATCTCCACCTCCACCACTACTGCCAGAGGGTACCACTGCACCAACTGCTAGGGTAATGCTACCTGATGTGGACGGCCCATGAAGTGCAGGGGCAGCATAGGCAGTACTTCCAGGTTGCATCCCAGTTGTGCTTGACATCAGTGCAGGAATTGGTGAAGCGGGCGCAGGCTAAGCCACAGATGTTGGCCCACCTCCTTGTACTGTAAAGTATTTTGTGAGTTGTCAGAAATGGATGACATGAAGACATTGTGACCACACATATAAAAATAAAAAACAGAGGTAAAGGTTGGGTAGGAGTAGAAAGAGATAATCAGTACCATCATATGTGACATACAATAAATTAGTACAATATAAATAATTTAATTCTAGTTTTATATTATGCATACTTTTTAACAAATACAGACTATGACTGATGATTGCTCCAAGTAATCCTTACAATATGCATATGTTGCATATATGCTTGATCAAATAATACTGAGCAATTAAAGAGCATGGCATGTATGGCAATGTAGTTGACATTATTATGTACTCTTGAAATAATTTTATGATATATTTGTTACATGGGGGATTTGAACCCATAATATCTGAATAAAGTATTACAATTGACTCCAACAGTTTGCTTGAGCTACAAACTGAGGCATACATGCTTGATTTTACAGTTAAGATATACATGCTTAATTCACTACTGCTGTATAGAGGAACAATACTTTAGATAAAATAATACAGTACTTACGTATTATCGCAAACAGCTTCAGAGCTGGAGAAGTGGCTCTTTTCCAAGCCCTTTTCCTGCCGAAATATGTTGTCAAAATTACTTGTGAAGTGTGTGTCACTGAATTGTATTTTATTACAGTGAGTTTTACTTGAACATCTTTAGCTGTATGGGGAAATAAAGACCAAACATTTTACCAATTCCAAACAAGTTGATAATATGTAAGTACCGATAGCTGTTGACAGTTGTCCAGTTTCTAAGAAAGTTTCTAAGAGCAATATTTAAAATTCATCTATCTCTATTTTGGTGGCCTTTGACCCACCATTATTTTACACTTTGGCCCGATTTCTTCTGCTAAGAAATTGAGAGGTATGCGAAGAAATACCAAGCAACCGTGCTGTGAGATCAATACCTACAGTTGTTAGGAAGTGTCTATGGCAGGTTGAATGCTGCCCGCATGTTATATAGGTGTGGGTAATACTGCTATCATTACAGTCAATAGTGTTATGGTGCCTTGCTTGCTGATGCAGTTATTTGTTATGTTGTGTTGGTTTGGTTTTACTTCTTTACCAGGGTAGAGCAGAGCAGTAATGAATCAATACAACATCCACTGCAGATTCAGCCTGCAAATGTGTATCTTTTCCCAACATTTAAAGGAAGATGGATCAGAAAACTTACAACCACACACTTCACATCAACACAACGTAAGTTGACTCGTTTGTCTGGGAATTATGACAGTTTGGCCTCCTACATGCAGCAATATGCAAAGTCACATCTTTCATTATTTAAATCACCCAAAACAGTCAGTTGTTTATGGCTCAGTCCAAATTCATGAGAAACATTCTTAGAAACCTGAGAACTGTCAAGACGTATCGCTACTTACGTATTATCGAGTGGTTTGGAATCTGGTTGTGATAATACATAAGTACCAATACTTATGTTGTTCTACATACATATCCCTTGTTTCCCTCAGTCTTTCTAAACACTCAGCATGGGCTTTCCTGTTCACCATTATCTCCTGGTTGGCTGCAGAATGAAAAGAAGAGAACTAGAAAAGAGCACTATGCATACCAGTGTTGCCTATATGCAGCTTTCTATCTAATAGTTCACAGCTCTTCAATTTTAGTCCAGTACCTACATCACTCATAAGGAAGTTGATCCTTAAACTAAAAAATACTTCTGTAGCTATAGACCAGCTGCCATCAGACTACCTAAAAATGTTCACAGAAGTCATAGCCTTCCCTGTGTCCATACTAATTAATAGGTCCACAGCAGAAAGATACTTCTTATCACCATGCAAAAAACATACATCATACCACTGCACAAAGGCAGAACATCTATATATTTTAATTACTTCAGACCAATAGCAATTCTCTCCACTATGAAATATTAGAGAAATGCATCCGTATGCAGCTAATGCAATACCTAATCTCACATAACCTGCTGTCAAAAACACAACATGGATTTAGGCTCCAGAACAGCACCACTACTGCTCTAATACATTTTACTAATATAATAAACCAACATAGAAACAATGGTCTGCTTGTGTCCACCATGTTCTTAGACTTGTCCAAAGCATTTGATATTGTCTCACACCAGCAACTGCTTAATCGACTCTCCTGAATTGGACTTTCACAATACTCCTTGTTGTCATTTCTTAGTTACCTATCTGGATGGCAACACGCTGTTAAATAGCAACAAACCTACAGTTACTACACATGTCCCTCAAGGCTTTACCCTGGGTGCTCTCCTATTTAATATATTTATTATTGACCTCCACAACTCCACTCAACTTGCTAATTTAGTTCAGCATGCAGATGACATTAATATGTGCAGCCTCAACAATAAATAAGCTCCAAGACATTACCCAAAAATCTTTCTCCTCTGTAGAAACCTGGCTCAAAGAATCAAACCACCTCCTACTCAACCCCCAAAAAACAAGTTAATGCTTTTTACTTCAAAAGGTTGCCAAAATCAAAAGCATTTTTTGACATAAAGTCTGTACATCATGCTGTCATTGAAACTGTAACTCACAGTAAACTTCTAGGTGTTGTAACAGATGAAAATCTCAAATATTATCACAATATGCTGAACACCATTAAATCTACACACCTTAAATTAGGCTTCCTTTACAGGATCAATGGATTCATTACAGATACTGCAAGAAAACCTCTAGCCTCCACCTTCTTTTTGCCAAGTCTCTTATACGCTGCTCCTAGCCTAACAAACTTGAACAATACTCAAAGAATGAAACTTGCCTCCTGCTACAATAAAGTAGCTAAATTTGCCACCAGTCTCCCTCATAGAACCCACCACTGTCATAGCTTAAAGCAACTGAACTAGCTTGAACTATACAACTACCTAACATGTTCACAGCTAACTATAGCACACAACTGCATTCATCATATAGAAAAAATGCCCTGCACTACACAACTTCTTACTGACCTTCTGTCCAGTAGGGGACCTCCACTCTAGTTACAAATTCTTACCACTTAAAAATAAGTCAAATAATGTTAAAGGAGACTCGGTCTACTCCCAATACATTGCTAAACTCTGGAATAGTATCACCACACAAATAAAACTCTCTGAAAAACTCAACATTTTTAAACCACTGCTTAAAAACCATCTCAGCCAATCCTGGTCATGCACATGATCATGTCAAGGTTGAGACTTTGTGTCCACCATATGATACTCTTCAAATACTCTTCTTAAACAGAATACCTCAACCTTTCACTGAAACGATAAAACAGTTTTTATACTTAACTGCTATCTGTACAATCCATTAAGTTGCACTTGGGCTTTCTCTTTAGTAACTTTCACCTCTGTAAAATCTTAGAATGTATACATGTAACTACTGATTTTGTATAAATTTAAGTAGAAATGTAACTACTCTGTGTTTAACTGGAACTTAGTATAATGCAATGCAAGCAAATAGAATTTTTCTTCCCAGACCAGCTCTGAAAATGGGTACTACCCAGTCGGACTGTCCCAGTAGACAAAGACAAATAAATAAATAATATAATTCTCTGTATCTGTATATTTACACAACTGTGGGGTGTCATCAGTCCTAAACTCATCCAGCCACTGGTTGAGAGTATACTGCTTGTACCTTTTGAGGTCATTATAGTGATGCCTACACTGTTCTCCAGTGTGTGAAATGCCATTATTACTGGAGGCAACCTTGGCTAGACTATTCCATGCCTCAGACTTGTACTGGGAGCCAGTATAGTCCCCCTGCAAAACCCTTCAGCTGTGGTGCTTTATAAGGAGTCCAGTAAAAATCTTGTACTCCTTAACATCCTACCTTTGGGCTTTAAATTGGGCACCTTCTTTTCTATCTCCACTCATGTCCAATCAGGGCAAACAGAAACAGATAATAGTGCTTCCCATCAATTCATGTTATTGCATTTGCTGCTAGTGTGCAAACTTGAACAACCATGCCAACAGCATTTGCTCAATCGTAAGCGGAGAGCAACAGTGCCAAACAGAGAAGAAAGCAGTTTTTGAAATAGGAAGGTTAATCTGATAGTTGGCATTAGTTTATGAGTTGGTTGCTGCTGTAACTGTTCGGTGATTTAAGTTTCCAGACACGTATTGGGGACATACATTTTATGACCTGACACATTTGTTGTGTGGCTTTGCACACTGATAAAATTAATTTGTACAATGTGGGATTCAAACCTAAGCATAAGAGGCAAAACATATTCTTCCACATAGATGATTTTTCATCCTTGCAAAGAAAAAATGCTTGTCAGACATGCTCATTGTCAGAAAAATATGTATTAATGTGTGCGCTTAATGCTAATCAGAAACTAAATAAGTTAACACGTTTTTCATTCTATTTTATATGCACTATTTTATATTCAGCTGAGTTTCATATGAGACTAAAAGATGCTTTTGAAACTGCAGTGTGCTTTCTGAAACTTGCAAGATGCCCTCTGACCTAGTAATTGCTAGCACAGCAATATTCATGTTTATGCCTTTTGGAAATGTACTTGAGAAGCAGGTGATTATCTACTAGGTCAGGAAGAAATGAATGAACAATGTCATATTCTGTAATGTAATGATTTTGAACAATTATCTCTGTTCGAAGTATGAGAACACGCACAGCTGCAGGAGGAAGAGATAACACAGACAAAGGACTGCTGGAGAAATGAACTGCAATCTATACTTGCTTTGTGCTCAAATTAGCCATAGTACTTTGAATGGTAACATTGCATAAATCTAACCGGTGGTAGCCAAGGCCACGTTGTTTTTCTTAGGAAGTTTCTCACAAAAATTGATAGTACAAGCAGAAAATCATATACACAAGCACTACAAAATAATGATGTTAAAACTTGTGATTTACTACGTCAGCTTGGTAGGCAATGTCTTATTAGAAAATGTATAAAAATGCCTGCATTTCCTGATTCTAGTTAGACAAACTCTGTATTAACACGTTTTTGTCTCCTTGCTGCAAGATTAAAGTGCCTTAACCTGAACCTACCGTGTATTGATAATTTTTAAAGTATATTTTTTCCTTTGACAGTTTGGTCCTTCGAGCCGGAAACATATCTCTCAATCTGGCTCAGGTCAGAATTGGGCCCGGTGGCATGCACCTGTATGGAGAAGTGGGCACATCGGCTCTTCTGCTTTGAAAGACCTCTGACTGAATTGTCGTTCGAAAGAGGCCAGCCACTGTTTCTGATCTGGGATTGGAGGACGAGTCAACGTTCCGGTGGGATCAACACACGGAGGGTCAGGTAAGGTGGAATTTACCTTTTTTCTGTTTTAGATCAAGGACTTGTTACAGTATTATTGTTTTGTCAGGGAGATTTGCATGTGCAGATCAGGGACAAAAAAATTGCTGTCTTGTCATAGATCAGGGAAACAGAATAGGTAGTTAGTTATTCTAGATAAACTGTGAAAAGGTGTAAATCATGGTACCACGTGATAAAAAGGGTTACGTAAAAATTTCTAACTTAGCTAAGGCAACATGGGAAATCAGTGCACAAAAAGTTCCCGAGACCCGCCCTTAACCGAAGACACTTAAATATATGCAATTACAGCATGCCGATAATGTTAGGTATTATACAAAATGGGTTGATAAATACAAATTTGACGGTAATTTAGATAAACCTTCACTTATTAAACTTGTTAGACAACTTAAAACAGACGCGAAAGGTCAGCTAAAAAAGCAACGACAATTAGGAGTCCCTCAGGCACACAGGTGGCTTGAGGAAGCAAACCGCAGGGAACAAAAGATTAAAAACTCAAAAGCAATGTTCTTAGATAAAGAAGACAATAACTTGGTAATAGCAACAGCCACTCCTCCCCCTCCACTTCCCTTACCAGAATATGTAGCGAGTGGATAAGCTGATCCACCTCCGCTGTACCCAGCTGTTCCTGCAAAACCAAAACCGTTTGTCAGAGATCCTAGCGAGACCAGGTCTCGAGCACGCAACTTAAGAGAGGATATTGAATTGTATGAAATGAATAAAAATTCACAAGCTATGAGTGAAGAAGAGATATGTCCACTCATAGAAGTACCAAATCCACAGGCAGGACAGGCAGGACAAGACCTGACTCTTCTAGTATATAGACTGTGGACACCGGAAGACATCCGGAAAGCCACAGAGGAAATTTCCCTTCCAAAAGTTAATTTTAGAAAATTCTTAGAAGACTTACAGGGCATGAGGTTAAGTTACCATTTGAATGGAGAGGAAGTAGAGAAAGTATTTAGACAAATCATAGGTCCAGATTGGCACATGATCAGTGGCAACTGGAATCTCCGTGATGCAGAGCTTAGACCACTCCCACATAGTAACGCAGAACTGGACAACAGAGTGAAAGGTCTGACAGACCGAATCTCTGAGAAATGGAAGCCTAGGGCTGATTGGACTTGCATTAATCAATGCATACAACAAGAAGGTGAAACTGTTGATAGATATTATGCCAGATTATTAGAATGTTTTAATAACCATTGTGGAATGCAGGTACCTGCAGACCAAACACGATTCCCCATATGAGCAGCAGCTAAAGAATGCATTTTTAAAAGGCAGTATTGCACCCATTAGCAGCTTTATTACAAAGCACATGGTAGATCATCGTATAAGTAGATTACAGTCATTACATGAATATGCAAGACATGCCGAAAGGCATTTTAATAGCAAAAAGAAAAAGAAAACTCAAGTATTTGCAGTAGAAGATGGATCAGAAGTCTTTGTAGTACAAACTGGGAAGAAGGGTAAGAAAAATACCCACAGAAACAAACAATCTGATAAACGATCAGAGGACTTTGAAGAGAGAAAGAAAAGGGGTGAATGTTTTAAATGCGGGAAAAAGGGACATTTAGCAAGGGATTGCAGGCAAAATAAAAAGGTAACCACAGAAGACAAGTAGGGTGAGGACTGACTATATGGTAGTCAAGAATCACTGGAAAGGAATAAACAAGAAAAGACAAGTGCAAATGTAGTAGAAGGGGTAGAGGACATGATAGAATAGGTAGAGGATGTGCATGAAATCACAGATAATGAAGAAAATGAAATTTTGGACTTAGCATTATTGAGCCTAGAGCTCTACTTAGCAGACACAAAACCGGAAGTTATACTTCTGGTAGAGGGGAGGGAAGTTAAATTCCTGCGTGACTCAGGGGCTTCACGGACCCTGATACATCCTTCCAAACTACCAGAGAATTCAGAATCACTTGACTACATATTAATGAAAGCAGCTAATGGACAGCTGTACGGGAGCCACTCTCCCACAACATAGCGATAACTGACTCAGTTTCAGGGATGACCCAGAAAAGCAAAATTGTTGCTTCTGCAAAATGCCCAGTGAATCTCTTGGGCAGAGACCTAATGCAGATATTTGGCATAGCCGTAGTTCCAACTATGCAGGGTATGGAAGCACAGTGACAAATGGATACTTTTGTAGTGCGACCGGAGGGTGAAACATTTTATTGGTACAGCCAGGACTTAGTTACATCTGGTCCAGGGGCAGTAACAGTAGAACTGATGAATGTAGCCATCAGTAAATCCCCCTCCCTTGACAGTGATAAACAGCATTTGTTGCATTGCACTCTATATTACTGTAACAGACCAAGACCTGATAAAGAATATGAGCAAGAACTGTTTAGAAACCACGCTAACAGATTAGTATTACGAAATTTGTACTGGGACACAGAAGGAAACAGTGTAGTAAGCTGTTCATTGCCCCAGGAATTCCTAGCACTTTACAAATCTAATCGATTACCACATGTGAGTTTAACTAAAGATAGAAATATGAAGTGGGCAGACCTAGGAGAAAAAGTCACAAGGTAGGAAAAGCAGAAAGGGTTAGAACTTTCCGAACAGGGAGTACAAAAGCAGAAATTAAATTGGATAACGCAGACACACCCAGCTGTACACTCACAGGCAAGTGAGGATAGCTGAGTAGCACTCTTACTAGCGGAAGAGGAAAAAGCCTTATGAGGCATACCAGAGACTCTCTGGTCAATAGGGAAATCAGACGTAGGACTTATTCATTCAGCAGGACCAGTTACTATCACGCCAAAATCAGCATTTAGACCTCAAAAGAGACAGTATCCCTTGAGAAAGGATGCAGAAATAGGAATCAAACCTATAATAGCAGCCTTACTTACGGAAGGAGTCTTGATAGAATCTCCTGATTCACCATGTAATACACCCTTATTTCCTGTTAGGAAAGCAAATGGAGAATGGCATATGGTCCAATATTTACAAGCTGTAAATGACGCAGTTATACCCAGGGCACCTACGGTACCAGATCCACACACTTTATTGAATGATTTGAAACCTCAACAAAAGTATTTTTCTGTGGTAGATATTAGCAATGCATTTTTCTCAATACCAATACACCCTGACAGCCAACATTGGTTTGCATTTACATTTCAGGGGAAACAGTATACATATACGAGACTACCACAGGGATATTGTGAAAGTCCAACAATATTCGCACAAGAAATGGCAAGTAACCTGGCGGGATTTATCCCACCGAAAGGCAGTCAGATTTTACTTTATGTAGACGACATTCTGCTGGCAGCCCCCACCCAGCAAGAATGCAGAGAGGATACCATAGCATTACTACAATTTTTAGCCACTCAAGGACACAAGATAAGCAAAAACAAACTGCAACTTTCGAAAAAACAGGTTAAATACCTGGGATATAAAATATCCAAAGAAGGCAGAATATTAGATGAAGGTAAAAACAAAGCAATATTACAAGCACCTAAACCAACTACCAAGAAGGAAATTATGTCCTTCCTGGGTACTACTAATTTTTGTCAGAGTTGGATTCCAAACTATGCCTTGGAATCTGCTCCACTGACCAACTTGATATTTAAACGCCGATGGCAGCACAAGATTTATTACAATGGACACCAGAAGCAGAATCAGCTTTCTACAAATTGAAACAACTGATAGCTTCTTCATTAGTTTTAGGATTACCAAACTATCATAAACAATTTTTCCAAACTGTAGATTGTAAGCAAGGTTATATGACATCAGTGTTAACACAACAGCATGGGGACAAACAACGCCCCATAGCTTACTATTCATCACAGCTAGACCCAGTGGCGCGATCCTTGCCCCACTGTGTACAAGCAGTAGTCGCAGCTGCAATGGCAGTGCAGGCTTCAGCCTCAGTAGTATTGTTCCACCCTCTCACATTGAGAGTGCCTCATGCAGTCGCGATTATTTTACTGCAAGAAAAAGTAGCATATCTTTCTCCTGCTAGACATCTTTCCTGTATGATTATACTGTTGAGCCAACCTCATATGACAATTGAACGATGCACAACTTTGAATCCATCAACCTTGCTCCCAACCCCTGCAGATGGCAAACCACACTGCTGCCTGCAGGAGATTGAGCAAAAGACACTACCTAGAAAGGATCTTACAGATGTTCCCTTGGATGATACCGAGGTGACATACTATGTGGATGGCTCGTGCAGGAGGGGTCCTACAGGACAGAATCTAGTGGGGTATGCAGTAGTTTCTGATACTGAGATTTTAGAAGCAAAGTCTTTACCGCACAACTTATCTGCACAAGCAGCAGAACTGATTGCTTTGACAAGGGCATGTACCTTGGCAAAAGGTAAGAGAGTGAACATTTTTACTGACAGTCAGTATGCGTTTTCTACTGTACATGTTTTTGCACAGCAGTGGAAAAATAGAGGAATGATAACTACTGGTAAACCAATTAACCATGCGCAATTTATTTTAGACTTGTTAGACTCTATTCAGTTACCTCAGAAAGTAGCTATTTGCAAATGCGTAGCTCATACCAAGCAACAGGATAGAATTTCAAAAGGTAATGCGAGGGCTGATATAGCTGTAAAACAAGCAGCTTCAGCTTCAGAAGTATTTCTTTTGAGTGAGGAATTACAACCATCTGAGATTTTAAACTTAGAAATGTTAAAAACAATGCAGACACTTAATACAAGTGTAGAAAAACAAAAGTGGATAAAATGAGGAGCAATCCTTGAGAAGGGACTGTACATCTCCAAAGAGAAGAAACCAATTTTGCCATCTAACTTGTTTAGATATGCAGCTTTGTTGAGCCATGGGCAGTGCCATGTCTCAACAGGGGGGATGGTACAGTTAGTGAATCGAGTGTTTACAACGTATGGATTTACAAACTACACAAAAAAATTTTTGTGCAGCATGCCATGTTTGTAACAAGCATCATGCACAAGGGGCATTGAAACCTAAGCAAGGGAGTTTCCCTACACCACCATATCCATTCCATACTATTTGTATGGATTTTATAGAGCTGAGCAAATGCGAAAATAAGAAGTACTGCCTTGTCATTATAGATATGTTTTCCAAATGAGTGGAAGCTTTTCCAACTAGAAATCCAGATGCAGCTACTGTTGCAAAAGTCCTTGTTAAAGAAATTATTCCTAGATTTGGCATACCAGAAAAGATTTATAGTGACAATGGCACACACTTTATAAATCAAACTATACAACAACTCAGCCGTTATTTCAGGATTTATCTGAAAAATCAATGCGCATACCACCCCCAATCTGCAGGATTAGTAGAGAGGCATAATGGGGTTTTGAAAAATAAGCTTAGGAAATTGATTAGTGAGACACAAAAGAACTGGGTGCACTGTTTACCTCTGGCACTGTTGAGCAAGAGAACTGTTCCAAATGCAAAAGGGTTAACTCCTTTTGAAATTTTGTTTGGGAGGGTATATTATACACCTCAATGGAAACCTCTCATGCCTGCAGAGCAGGAGGCCGACAGTTCACTTGCAGGGTATATGAGGCGCTTTTTGAATAACAAACTTTTGCAGTTAAATTCTGTTTCAGATAAAGAGCAAACCAGACCATCGGAAGCAGCAGTAGCCCCAGGCGCATGGGTCTGGGTGAAGGTCGTGAAGAAAAAGAACTGGAGTTCTCCGAAGTGGGAAGGGCCGTACCAGGTACTACTGTCGACACCCACTGCAGTCAAGATCGCAGAGCCAGCGTCCTGGATTCATTTGACACATTGTAAACTGGTTAAGAACTTTGAACTGGACAAAAACCTTGTTACTGTTGTACAACGAGAACAAAATAACCAGGTATAGAGTAAACAGAGATGCAGAACAACCTCAGAAAATTTGCATGATTATTCTGATAGCTATACTGATAACATTGATCTTTTTGTTGTGGCCTTTCCTTTTCCCAGCCACAAAAGTTGAACCGATCAAACATGATGTGTTACTCATAGACTGGCATCCAAACTTTAACACTTACCAAGCAATTAAATATGTGTATGCTGAGACTTTCACTGTTTCGAACTGCTGGATTTGCACAGCTATACCGACAGCATACGGGGGATTATTAATGACTGCTGTCCCCCTAGGGGTCAATGAGACCTGGGAAAACTTGATTTTTGATACTACACCTGTGAAATCACAAGACAAAATAGCATTGTACCTACCTGTTACACAAAAAGGGATTGTATGTTTTTGCAAGAATGACACTATTCAGGTGGGTTGGAGCAATTGCAATGTGACTGTTTCTTATAAATGTTATATTAAACCCAGTAAGACTAAAACTATTTGTGATACAAACTATGATGCATATTTCACTAAGATGCATAGAAATGTTGAAGAGACACAACATAATCCTGTTCTTTTAAAACAGCTTTCTTTTATTGATAAGAAAATGTTTCATGCAGGGCAAGCTTATATCAATACTAAAGTAGAGAATTGTTAATTTGTTTGTGGAAAAAAAGCATATAAATGGCTACCTGAGAATTGGTCCGGCAGTTGTTTTTTGGGTTACCTGGTTCCGGCCATAAGACACACTACAGCTTTGACTCAGGGAAAAATTCGAAATGTCAGAGAGGTCAGCAGTAAACCTAGAAGTCCGATTAAGAGACCTGAGAATCCAGTAGGATGAATCGAAGCAGGATGGAGAAACCATAACTCCATAAAAAACAAAGATAAACTGACACACATGGACTTGAGTGACACCATTATATCATGGGCAGGCATAGCCCCTGCATATGGCGCAGTGAAATCGATTTGGGAGCTGAGAAAACTGTCTAAACTTCTCGAAGTTATGAGCAACGCAACTTTTTCTGCTCTCGAATTAGTGACTGATGAACTGAATGCTATGAGAACTGTGGTGCTTCAGAACCGCATGGCTCTTGACTTCACCCTAGCGGCGAGAGTTGGTACGTGTGCTTTAATCAAAGAAGAATGCTGTTCATACATTCCTGACAACCAGCACGAAATAAATGACCATCTTGTGGTGATCCAGCAAGTGTCGACCATGACTAAACCGGGCCCAAACCCTCTGACGGACTTTTTCCAGAATTTGTTTGGGGGGTGGGGTTCCATCCTAATGAACATCCTGATTGCCATTTGTGTGGGATTACTCCTATTAGAAGCATGCATTTGCTGTGGTATTCCCTGCATGAAAAAGTTAATCAAAGAATTTATAGATATATCAGTTTCTGAGACTTTGTATCAAAGTACTGAAATTGAAGAATTGTTGAAATGTCAAACACTTTCATAAGTTTAAACTGAATGACTCTCTTAACTGCAAATCCTGAATGGAAGAGGTTAGGAGAAGAAGCAAACTGTTTATTCTTTTGAAAATAGAATTAAAAAGTATTAACAGGGGGGAAATGTCAGAAAAATATGTATTAATGTGTGTGCTTAATGCTAATTAGAAACTAAATAAGTTAACACGTTTTTCATTCTATTTTATATGCACTATTTTATATACAGCTGAGTTTCATATGAGACTAAAAGATGCTTTTGAAACTGCAGTGTGCTTTCTGAAACTTGCAAGATGCCCTCTGACCTAGTAATTGCTAGCACAGCAATATTCATGTTTATGCCTTTTGGAAATGTACTTGAGAAGCAGGTGATTATCTACTAGGTCAGGAAGAAATGAATGAACAATGTCATATTCTGTAATGTAATGATTCTGAACAATTATCTCTGTTCGAAGTATGAGAACACGCACAGCTGCAGGAGGAAGAGATAACACAGACAAAGGACTGTTGGAGAAATTAACTGCAATTTATACCTGCTTTGTGCTCAAATTAGCCATAGTACCTTGAAGGGTAACATTGCATATATCTAACCGGTGGTAGCCAAGGCCACGTTGTTTTTCTTAGGAAGTTTCTCGCAAAAATCGATAGTAAAAGCAGAAAATCATATAAACAAGCACTACAAAATAATGATGTTAAAACTTGTGATTTACTACGACAGCTTGGTAGGCAATGTCTTATTAGAAAATGTATAAAAATGCCTGCATTTCCTGACTCTAGTTAGACAAACTCTGTATTAGCACATTTTTGTCTCCTTGCTGCAAGATTAAAGTGCCTTAACCTGAACCTACCATGTATTGATCATTTTTAAAGTATATTTTTTCCTTTGACACTCATGAATTATATAAAAGTACACATGACAGAGTGAGTGGTTAACCATGTATGTGTGTGACCTGACAAGATCCTGGTTTATACATTCATGTGTGTATGAGTATCATTGAAGTTTGAAGGCCATCCAAGGCCAGAGAAGACAATTAAAATTAAAGAAACATAATACTCAGTATGCCCTCAGTCATACATATAATTCATATGAACTCCACTGCTATACATACTTATTATTTGTAATTATGATTACATTTTATATGTCTGCTTTAAAATTGAGTGGGCAAGCATTAATAAAATTGGGAGTGTGCTGTATTAAAACCCTGGCTCACCTGTATTCTGTGCATTAACTTATACCAGTTGCCACAGGGAAGGTTGGACTACCATTGTATTTTTCACAGTCATTACTGTGCAGATGCTCATTGCAACTGTGACCTTGTTTGTCAGACATGCACATTAGTTATACATATACATTAAAGAGTTGAGTGTTTAAACATGTATGTGCATGACAAGACAGTTTAAAAAATAAATTCCATTGATACCCACAGTAACACATTTAATATATATTTGATATGCTGTGTATGCTTAATGTACCTGCTTTAGATAGTTATTTCTTTGTTTAATTATTGTTTTCATGTTAATTTTAATATAAAGTTAACTGGAAAAACAGGAATAAAACTTTGGACTTTGCTAAATTAGAACGCAGGTTTACCTGTATTGTAGGAATGCACTAACACCAGCTGCCACAGGAACAGCTAAGCAACAGCTGCATATTTTCATATCCATTATTAAATATGTGACCACCTCACAATGATGCTTAGCATGTTTGCATGTTGCCATACAACACTTGATAGAATGGATCTCTTCTGAAATTGTCTACTGTCTATTTCCTCTCTGCAGGTGTTCTGCACCTACAAGTTTTGTGTGAACTTGCTAACCATCGTGTAACACCACTTAGTGGGTTTTCAAGATGGAAAGCAGAAGATGCAATAATGTATCCATTTTAAAATCGAGAATGTCTGCTTCCTGTCTGCAGGTGCTCTGGTCAGGTGTAGCTGACCATCAGGCAATGTCCCTTAGTGAGTTTGTGCGATGGAAAGCAAAAGAGGTTACAATGTATCTGTTCTGAAATTTAGAATATCTGCTTCTTATGTGGGTCATTACACCATGTTTGCACAAAGGTAAGTGATGCACAAATGTGGCAAGCAGAGCTATTACATGCATTACCCTGGTAGCAAGTGTTCATTAGGTTTTAACATTAAAAGATACATGAAGGACTTGATCCATGATCTACAGATTCTATATATTGTGTGGCTCATCATGTTTACCAAGTGTGCTATACGCACACCTGATTCACAGCTCTAATTTATGCAGTCTTTATTGTACAAGTAAGTTAACATTTAATTTTAATGTATTTCTCTGTTTCACCATGTTTGCATTAATCCACGCACCGTGCAAATATTATAATTAAAAAAATAATAAAAATTACAAAATACATTTTGACACACATTAAAAATTTCTACATAAATCTGGATTCGAACTCTTAGACTACTGAGCATACAAAATACAGCAAGGGAATCTTCTTTCTCTCTTTGCCACAGAAACAGCTTTACAGCAGGAATGGGAATCATTATGGATATAAGCAACTCCCTTTTCCACCACAGTATTATAAAGTCATATAACACTTGTACATGTGTTGCTTACACATTTAGAGCAATGAATGATCACATGCTCATCTATGAGTACGGTTTGCACCAGTGCAGTTCTGTCTTCTCTTTATATTGTGTTCTTTCTTCTCCTATCTGTGCTATACTCTCACACATGCAGTCTTTAGGGCATTTTGTATCCTAGTCCTTAAAATGTATGACAATCTTACATGGCAGTAGAATACAGTTTTCACTAAAGCAAGTAGAGTCTGGCTATCAGTGCATTGAAATTGAGAAATGTGTGCTGTTCACTTTCATTGCACAGCTTGTTACAATTGCTTCTGCACTTTGTAAGTGTATCCTGGCTGACACACCCACTGCAGGTAGGGAATCTGAATTGTTGTGTATTCCTTCTCACTCTCACTAACCATTCATAGTTGCAATCCATTAGCAATAAACACTGAGGTAGTGCCTGCAGTATGTTTACATGTGCTACACAAATCCAAAACATTTGCATTCAGCAATTCTAATGAGTTCACACCTTGTTTGCATCTTTACTATGCTCAGTGGCATGAGTCTATACCATAACAAGGTAAATTAATTACCTTACAGCAGTAGACAAACTACCTGCCAAATTCCTACAAATAGCCGCCAAAGCCATTTCCTACCCAGTCTCTATATTCATTAACAGATTACTCGCAGAACACAAGGTGCCACTTCTCTGGAATATCTCCCACATTATACCAATTCATAAAGGGGGCAACTCCACTGACCTAACAAACTACCACCCTATAGCTATACTTTCCCCACTGGCTAAAATAATGGAAAAATGAATCCACACCCAGGTCCTAACACATCTCCTCTCCAACAATCATCTTGCCGAAACTCAACACGGATTCCACCAGAACCATAGCACTGCCACTGCACTCATCAATTTTAGTAACCTAGTAAATATGCAAAGCAACAACGGCCAACTAGTGTCTGCAGTTTTCCTTGACTTATCAAAGGCATTTCATACAGTCTCCCATACAAAACTAATAACATCACTCCCAGAATTAAAACTAACTACCTCCACTCTATTATGGTTTCAGGACTATATCTCTCAATGCCAACAAGCTGTTCAGTGGAAAAACTCCTTTTCCCACCTACTTTCTGTAAAACCAGGAGTACCCCAAGGATCAGTCCTAGGACCCCTACTTTTCACTATATTTACCAATAATCTTCACAAAGCCACCCCTCTAGCAAACCTGGTTCAATACGCTGATGACTCCACCTTAATCTGCTCTGCCTGCCCCCGCCCTCCAACAACTTCAAATCAAAACCCAAGAAGACTTTACATCCATTGAAACCTGGCTAACAAACTCTCAGCTAATACTAAATCCTAAAAAGACTCAACTTATGATCTTTCATCCTTCCAAAGCAGCAGAACTTACTCCCCTGTTCTCTATTTCTGCATTAGTTAATACCCCTATCTCCCCCATCACACAAACCAAATTACTAGTGTTCATTATTGATAATAATATGAAATTTGACAAACATATAGCTCATACAATAACCAAAATCAACAAAAAAACTAGGCACTCTTTACAGATGTAAAAACTTCCTAACCAGCAACAGTACAATTACTCTAGCTAATACCTATCTTCTCTCTACCTTACTGTATGCTTCTCCTGTCCTAATTAATCTAAACAAGATTGATTTAAACAAGCTATCAGTATACAACAACAAAATAGCAACATTCACCACAAACTCCTCCTACAGCACCCACCACTGTCAAGCCCTAAAACAAGTTTCCTGGCTGGAACTCCCTAACACCTTAGCTCTAAACCAACTTCTTCTAGCTCATGTAATACTGTACCAACCTGACAAAACACCAGTCTTAGAGGACCTGATCATTGTCTACTCCAATAACCGAGAACTTAGATCAATTAACAAGGCACTAATTGCAATTTCCAAAGCCATCAGAGTTCTGGTGACTCCCTGTATTTTAGCAATATTGCCAAGACTTGTAACTCCCTACAACTACAAATCAGGGTGCAACCTAATAAACCAACTCCTGGCCATGCAACTGCCTAGCACCTGGCTGACATATTCTAACTCATTTCCCCTACCCACTATCCAACCTCTTTAAAGCTCCCACAGATGCACTATATATTATCACACATTACTTACCCACTCACTGCTGCCTACTCCCCACTGCCCCATCTATACCCACTAACTCTCCCCTAGACTAAGTTGAAAAGCTTTTCCTTAAATTGTCAATGCACCTCATATGACCTTGTCTGTATTCTCCTCCTTTTTTAGTTTTTCCTTTCTTGTCTTAGTTTCAGTACATCTCCAAGATTATCTCTACTAAACATACTGTATGAACAACAATCAAATGTTACTACCTGCTATAGTTTTATTTTTTTTTTGTTCAAGTAATTTTATTCAATTTTTTAAAATAATAATTAATAAATTTTACAGATCAAATAAGAATAAATTGAATGAACTATTTACAGAATGCACAATGGCCTCAAAACAAATGAAAACAAAAGGAGTATAAGCATAGTTACACAGACAAATATTGCACATTTTTAAACAAAGACTAAAACAAAAATATAATGTTGACTTCTTGCTCTCTCTCTTCTTATGAAGGTAAAGTTGTAACCGTTTTAAGTGTCTCCATTAGAGAGAGAACTTTCTCCCAAGGATTATTGATACATTTCCTAGAAAATATTCTCATTTCCTTGACTTTGATTTCCAACAGTGCTACCTCCTTCAAAAGAGTTAGAAAATCATCAAGTGATGGAATGAAGGGGGAGTTCTATTTTCTTGTGATACATTTTTTTGAAACTGTCATTGTAGTCCAAAGAAGATAAAGGTCTTTCCTTTTCATGACAGTGGTTTCATTTATATTCAGGAGAATTAAGGACTTTGACAAAGTGAAAGAATCAGTAAAAATGGCTTGCAAAAATTCAACAATATCTTACCAGAATTTCTTTATATGAGAGCATTCATACATAATATGAGACCAATCAGCATTGCATTTTAGAGAGCACCTCCAACATAGTATTTCATTAGAATTATTAAATCTAGCTATTTTGTTGGGAGTATAAAAGGCTCTATGTAGAAACTTCCATGCAAATATTTTCCAACTTTGTATATTTAAAGTTAACTTAATAGAATATAAAACATCTATTTTTGGTCTCATTTAATAACAATAATGGATAATCTTTAGTGATAAACTTCCAGAATTTTTGGTTAGATTTTATTTTATAATTAACGATAATTTTATATAGCTTTGAAGTTAAATTTGTCCAATTAAAGTCTCTATATATTATTTCATATAAGCAAAATATAAATTTAGGCATGGATTTAAACGAAAAGTTGTTTATTGTTCTACATAGATCTTGTGCATAAGGTATTAGGCTATTAAGAGCTAACCAGTCAATATTTAATACATTAAATGTGCTAATTATCTGGTTTACATCCATGACTGTCAGATTTTCCATACATTGATACCAACAAGTGAAACAGTTTCCTTTCCATGAGTTAAGAGTATCTATGGGAATGTTATTGAAAACGTTTTTTGTAATTTTAAAGGGAGTTAATAACTGAAGCCATAATTTAATGTCAATATTATTGTTTACAAAGCTTCGAAAAGTGTTGTAGATGTAATTTATATAATTTAGATTGGTAGGTTTAGTAAAATTGCATTGCAAATGAATACGAATAATATACCAGAGTTTATTATTCTGTTCAGTCAGTTGTAAATTTTTTGCTAATTTACTTTTTTCTTGAAAAATAACAGTATGCAACATTTTCCATGTGGAAGAACATTTTGGCTCTACCCAATTTATCACTTTTTTGAAAATGGAAGCTTTAATATAAGATTCTAGATCAGGGAAGTTTATGCCTCCCATTTACCAAGGCCTAATATGATTTAGAAAAGCTATCCTGTTTTTTATTTGGGGTACCAAAGGAAGTTTATAAAAATGTAATTTCATTCTTTTAAAATGTTTTTATTAGGAATTATAGGGATAGCTAGTGCTATGAATTTACCTTAGGGAGAAGGACCATCTTTATTAGCTGCAATCTATCTTCAAATGTTAGATACAATTTATTCCATTTTCCCATTAGTGACTTAAGGGTATTCAGGATATTATTGTAATTTGTAGATAGAGTTAATTCTAACTTTTCACATAAAACAATCCCTAAATAATTTAAAGAGGAAACCTGTTTTCTAATTATTTGATTTATGTTAGTATTAGAGTTATTTTTATTATTTAACAATATATGGTTTGATTTAGAAGTATTAATTTTTAAGCCTGAGATATGATAACATTTTTCAGCTAATGACTTTAATTCACACAGTGACTCGTCTGAATTTAATAAGGTGAGTAGAATATCATCAGCAAAAAGCATTATTTTGGAGTTAAATTGATTAAAAATGTCAATGCCTTTAATTTTGGGGTTTAATCAAATTGCAGAGGAAAAAAGTTCAATTGCTAATGCAAACAGTATTGGAGACATGGGGCATCCTTGTTTGGTACCCTTAGTAATTTTAATTGCTTCTGATGTGAATGGGCCTAATTTTACATATGCCAAATTGTCTCTATAAATATTCTTTATTAAACTAATGAAGTGTGTGGGGAAATCATATATTTGTAGAATCAAATGCTTTTTCAATATCTAATGTGGCTATAAGGGCTTCAGTTTTGTCTCTGTTTAAACGGTCTACAGTGGTTAGAATTCTTTGTATGTTATCATGGGTGTGTCTATTATGAATACAACCCATTTGATCTTCACTAATGATTTGAGTTAGAGAATTTTTGATCCTATTGACCAGAATAGACATAAAAATTGTATAGTCATTATTAAGGATTGAAATAGGTCTATATGAACTACATATGTTGGGATTTTTGTTTTCCTTTAAAATAGGTGTAATCAATGAATATCTCCATGAAGGTTGAATTATGCCTTGTGAATATGTTTAATTTAGTGCTTTTTGTAGGATTGTTATGACAGAAGTTGGGAATAATTTATACATTTCTATAATAATTCCATCTATGCCTGGGGCATTATTATTTTTACCTTCTTTGATTTTTTCATTAATTTCTTTGAGTGTAATTTGTTTTTGAATGTTTATGCTTAAGCTCTCTGGTATTTTATTTAAATTTAAGAAATCTAGGCACATGTTTGTATTGTTATGTGGAGAATCATTGTTATTGTAGTGTTTGGTAAAGTGAAATTTAAAAGCTTCGAATATGTCACTTATATCTGAAACATTTTTCTTATTTTTCCCTTCATGAATTATATTTGTAATATTGTTTCCATTGGAATGTCTTTTTAATCTCATTGCTAGGTTATGCATATATTTGGGGGAGACTGAGTAAGAATTTAATTTTAATTTTTCTAAGGCCAAATTGGTTTTATGCATTAAAATATCATTGTATTTTTTATTTAATTCCCCAATTTTTGCAGCTAGATCTTCCATAATCTTTAGGTTAGTTTCTATTATTTCTTTTTGGATATTAACTAGTTCTGATTCCCATTCCTTTACTTTATTGTTACACCAGGAAATAATTTTACCATAAAGATATGCCTTTAGGGAATCCTATAAAATAATTATATTTATGTCACTAGTATTATTTGTATCCAAGAAATATTTTATTTCCAAATATAACCATGGCTTACACTCTTTTAATTTAGTGAAATATGCTGGAATTCTTTTGGTAAATGTCAGTCTCTTAAAATCCATTTGAATTTTAAGGATAAGTGTGTTATGGTCAGACAGGGGACAGGGTATTATAGAAGAGTGTGATATTTTCATTTTTAAATCTTGGGATACTTATATTTTATCAATTCTCATATTAGTATTGAATCTATAGTCACTGTGGGAAAATAGTAATGAATTTTCATTTTAAGACTAAATGAGTCTAATAACTGCAAATTATCTATCCATTTTTTAAGAGTTCCTCCTGTAAATGTAATACGGAAAGGTCTTTTATTTGTGGTCTCTTGACTATCAAGAATACAATTAAAATCCCCTCCCAAAATTAAGTTACCTTTTGAGGTCTTATTAATAAGTTCTATATGCTTCTTAATTGATCCTATTCCTATACCCAGAAACCAATATAGGTTCACCAAAGTCCAAATTCTGTTGCTATATCTTATTATTACTATTGATAAAAGACTATCCTTATCTTCATAATTATATAAAACCTGAGGATTGGTAACATTTTTCTTCCACAATATTAATACTCCTCTTTTTTTTACTGTATGATGAGTTAGATAGCTTTAGGAAATCATTGGATTCCAAGTAAGGTTATCATTAGCTTTAAAGTGGGTTTCCTGTAAAAATACCACTTGTGCTTTATTTACTTTTAGGTATTTTAGTAAGTTGGACCTTTTCATTGGATTATTTAAACCATTTACCTTTAATGAGAGTAGTACTATGTCCATCTAGTTGATTTATTACTGAAAAGTTTTTGATTGGAAATAATGACAACATTTTGTTATTAATTTGCTGTGTAACTTCAATATATTTGGTACATCTAATAAATAGATTATTAATTCCTTTTGAATTATATGAATTAGAATCTAAAGGAGGCCAAAAAGGAAAACAAATAAGTGTACAGTAGTTAATCTTATACAAATGCATAAACAAATACTTAGAATAATCATTAACAAACATGGAATGAATAACATTCCCAATCTGAGAGAACTAAAAGGTTCAGTCAGATTATCCCACATTGCTAAGAATGAACCAAACATTAATAAGAAGTTAGAGGCTCCATTGTATGTTATTATGGAGATTACATTCAAATCAACCCAAGCATATACAGCTAGTTTGATCAATGACACACTTGAATATGTGCTTGTTATAAAGATACACTTAATATAGAGTTCAGGCATTAAATTTTGTCACAGATTACATTGTGTGTAATAAATCAGGTATACAATTCCATTTTGATCAGGTATTCAATAATATAAGTAAAATATCCCGAAGAATATTTGATAATCTAGTTTCCTTTCAACATTCATAAGTTTCTGAATAAAGACCAATTCATTCAATAACTGTCTTATAAACTAAACTGTGGTCTATGTTGTGAGATTAGTTTACAATAGTATCAACTATGAATCCAGTGAATCATACCATTTCTGTAATCTACCTTCACTCTGATGAGTTTAAGTATAAGAACTATAGTATTCTGTGTATATATAAACTTCAATGCATATATAAATGCTGTTCAGAATGATGCTATACAAGGTTCCTAGTAATGGTTACTTACAACCTAGTCCATTTTCAGTAAGATAAATTCCATTAAGAGTAAAGTCTTGAAGCTTAAAATGTTTGTCTGAAATACATAACATGTTACAGACTGTTCATTGTTTTGCCCTCTACATCTACCATATCAAACTATAGTTTTATAATACAGGTATGAAGTTTCTCATAATATGTGCCTTTATATAGACTGAGTATCAGCTAAAACCTTACACATTCTTTTTCTTATCTAGTCATGTTGTTATTTTCTAATTCTTAATGTATCTTTCCTTAATACTTTACTAAGGATGATAACATACAAGCATCCCAAAGTCTTATTCTTATTTATTTATTAACTAGGATATGCACATTCATAAGAAACTTTGAGATATCTAAAAAAATGGATCAGATGTTGAGTGTTTCAACTTTACTTTCTATGTTTAAATGTTTCCAAATGTATATATCTTGTTCATTTTATTTCTTTTTATCTAAGTTTCTTAATTAATTTATTTGTATATAATGAACAGTAATTATATATGATGTCCACTAGTAAACTAAACACTTTCATTCTATGTAAAATGTCCTTGCTATCCTTTCCTTCAAAACAACATATATTTAGTTAGCTGTATTATTTAAAGGAAGTAGTTTTAAATGAAGTACTGTCCCTTTAAGGCTATAAGGAAGTGTGTTGTGCTAATGCATTAATGTCGTATACTTGTGTCTACATCAGTTCATGTAGAAAGATAAAGCAGGACTTTAACAGAGTTCCTTCACTTGTTATAATGTTGTTCAGCATGTAAATAGAAAGAAAATCTAGCCTACATAGCACAATGTATTCCAAGGAGTTCTCAACATATTTACAAAATGGAAGGTAACTATTTTAAAACAAAACAACATGATGTGTTTAAATTATGTTCCTATGTGCTTAGACTAACTAGGAAACTGTAATGGCATAAATGAAACAGTTTAATTTGAAGATGTTATGATTTAATGTTAAAAGTCAGAAACGAGCATTCTGCATTCACGTTAGTGCGTACAATACACTGGAAAGCTCGCAAAATGAACAGTGAAGATTTTCCTGCATGTCTCGTGTATTGGAAAGGCTTCTCTTTCTTCTTTTTTTTTTTTTTAAAAAAAAAGACGTTTAACTGGAATTCATGACAGCGCTGGTTACAATAACATTTCAGAGTCTATGCATTGTCTGGGGAAAAAAGTCATATTTCAATACAAATGACTCAAATGAGTCAAGAACACATTTAAAACTTGCATATTATGCATATTACTTAATGATCTTTGTTTACTGGACTCAAGTTTATGTATAGCCATTGCCAATATTATACTACAAAGTACAATGTATATTGACTATATCCTTCCCCGCACATTGTTTTTTATACCTTTCTATCACAATCAAATGTAAAATATTTGAATTAATTAAACTGTAGATATCAAGCTGTTGCATATAGGTTAACCATTAAATCTGAAACAAGTAAGTGAAATATTAATATTATTAAGAGGTAAATTGTAAAATGTTTGCAAAATGAATAGACGATACCTATATTGTTACCTTTAGCATGGATTTTTAGTTTTTTATTTTATTATTTATTTTTATTTTATTTTACATTTGTTGACCGAGCTAGTCTATCTGGATATATGTCCATTTTCAGTAGAGGCCGGGGAGAAAAGCTCCAGTGATTATTACATGGTTTAAGAAAGTGTTACAATAGAAGTAATAACAAATATAAAGCTAACAGTAAACAAATAGTATTTTTTTTTCAGGAAATTGCAAATTACAATCTTAAAACCAAAAAATACATAAAATACAACCTACGTCATGTGCATATCACAATAATCATTACAATACAAAGAATCAAAACATAAATTTTATAAGAGGAATGCTAAAGTGTAATGAGAGGTAAAGAAAAGCTGAAAGGGGTGTAGAGAGAAAAAAAGGGAAGAAGAAAAGTAAAGGAAAAAGAAAACAGAGTTTAGTTGATTCTTTGAGAGAAGCAGTAGAAGGAATACTTTTTAAGTCAGTTCTTTGCTTTTTTTTCTTTACATCAATCCAATTATTCTTCTCAGGGGTCTTTTCAGAGATGTAGTCAAAGACCAGTCCATTTCCTCTGGAACTGTGATTATATTATTGCCTCCTCAATGTCATTAAATGCCCTTATTTTGTTTGAAGTAAAAATCCTTATTTTTGCAGGATATGCTAGTTGTGCTTTTATTTTGTTTTGCTTGAGTAACTTTACCAGTGGCCAGGCTTTCTTTCTCATTTCTAAAACTCTGGAGGAAAAGTCATTGTCAAATCTGATTAGATTTTGCTTGTACTTCAGTTGGGACTTTCTCCAAGCATATTTAAGAACAAGCTCTTCGTCAAGATAAGAAAGAAATTTAACCACAACTGCCCTGTGTGTGGATGTTGATGATGAAGGGATGGGTTTCCTAATGGCTCTGTGAGCTCTTTCTATGCCATATGAGAATCCTTCTTTCAAATCAAGGATGTCTGGTAGCCATGAATTATGGAAAGAGATGATATCATCACCTTCAGACTTTTCTGGTAAACCAAAAATTCTCACATTAGTCCTCCTTTCTCTATTTTCCATATCATCTAACTTGTTAATAAGCCATTTATTCAGTTGCTGAAGAAAATCACACTGGGTTTCCTCCTCTTTAAGCCTTCCATCTATATCAGATAAGGACTCTTCGATGTTTAATATTTTGCTTTGATGCTACTGAAGTAGTTCTTTGAAGGTTTCAATTTGTCTATGACAACTTTCTTTCAAATTTTCTAAGTTGTCTTTGAAACTGTCCATTTTGAAAGATAGATCTTGTAGAGTTGAAGACATCAACTGAATTTCTTTCCTCAGAGTAGATTCTGCATTAAAGTTCTTTGAACCACTCATCTTCCCAGGTCAGTTTGAAACTCCAGATATTTCTGACAGGAAATTTTTCAAGAAGATATTCCAGAGATTGCATGATGATAGTAAAAATACTGAAGTACAAGTTTTAACTATTTTTTTTAAGAAAAAAATGATTATTTTCCTGTTATTTAAAGTAGTTTTAAGGAGCTCCAAAAAGTGCTGCTTTCAGATTGCCATCCAGGCTCCACCCCCCTACCTGCTATAGTTTTAATTGTATGTCTAAACCACATATAGGGTCATAGGTGTGTACTAGGCTAATGGCCCTGGGGCCTTTACAAGCCTAGCCCATAGGATTACCCTGGCATTGTGACACCCAACCTTAATTCCCAGTGTCTCTGTCAGGTAAAGCCACTGGAGTGATCCCTGTGGTGAATTTTCTATTTCCCAACCATTCATCAAGCTTTCTCTTGAAGAGGGCCAGTGAGGTGCTCTGCTTGATATTTATGGAAAGTCTATTCCATACCATGTGCAGTCTCTGCTTTATGAACCTGTCCCTCCAGCATGTTCTGTAGATTGTGGTAATGAGGTTGAGGTCTCTGGAGCATGGGGTGCAGAGGGATTGGGATTTCTTTAGATGTAGCATTTCTAACAGATCTGGGTCAGACAGGGCTTTGTAAGTCAAGCAGAGATCGCCTCTAAGTAGGCGATATTGAGACAGAGAATAGTTGGAATTTTTTTAGTCTGTCTATATATGACAAATGTTTAAGACCTAGGATACTCTTTGTGAGGTACTTTTGCGGCCTCTCTAGTTGTTGCAGGTGTTTAATGAGGTACATGCCAAATGGGGCATTGTACTCAATGACTGGCCTAATGAGGGAAGAGTAGAGGGATAGAGTGACCTCTTTCTTCCTGGCATTGAGCTTAAGGCCATAGTTCTGACACCAGTCGTTGGTCTCAGTAAGGCCTTTCTGTAGGATGTCAACATCACTTGGGGAGTTAATAATAGCTCACAACTTGCAATCATCTGTGAACTTTTCCAGCCAATGTCCCTTCATGTTGGCCTGAGAGAAGATACCAAACAGGAGAGTATCCAGGACCAAACCCTGTGGGACTCCACTCATGACTGGTCAGCATTCTGATTTGGAGTCAGCTACTTTCACACTGTGGGTTCTATCTGTGAGCCAGTTTGCAACCTACCTAGTGATATAGGGGTTGATGCCTAGCTTAGTGAGTTTTCCTATGATTCCTGAGTGGGGAATTGTATCAAAGGCCTTGGCCAGATCAAGGTAGGCTGTATGAACCACCTTGCCTTCATCCACAGCTCTGGTGACTGACTCAATGAAGTTGACCAAGTTGATCATGCATGATCTACCCTTCACAAAACCAAACTGTCTGGGATCCAGAGTTTGGCAATTCCCTATATCCTTGTTTATTAGGTCCATGATGATACGTTCCATAGCTTTGCATATCAGACTTGTCAGGCTAATGGGGCAATAGTTCCCAGGTTCTGCAGTCACTCCTCCTTTGTGGAGAGGGATGACTGTAGCAGTGCACCATTTGGTAAAGACAAAGCCTGAGGTGAGGTTGTGATTGAACAGGGCACACAGGTGAGGTGTCAGTTCACTCTGTAGTTCATGTAGAACACAGCCAGGGATAAGCTGTATTCTTGGCCTTGGACAGTGCTGTTTTAACCTGTGCAGCAGTAATACTGGATGCCTGGCAACCTACTGGTATTATGACTGGTCCCTTGGGGGGAGAGAGGGATAAAGTTGGCACTGACTCTATCAACCAGTATACTGGCAATATCTGTTGGCTCAGTATAGGAGGTACCATTGTGCAGTAGCTCAGAGCAAATCTGGGTACTGCAGTTGAGATCCTTTACATAACTATAGAAGGCATTGTGGTTTTCTTTACTATCTGCTGCAATTCTGTTTTCATAGCTAGCTTTAGAGGATTTAATGAGGGATCTCAAATTTTTGTTGAGGCTGATAAGGGAAGTTTTCCAGTCTTTAGACTTCACCTTATGCCACATCAGTTTCTTCCTTCTGTTGTAGAGTTTGTTTATGGCAGGGGACCACCAGATTGGCTTCCTTTTTTTGGTGGAGATCATCTTGGTTCTGTTGGTATGGCGAGATCCATGCATTTGTGCATGTGTTTGTACAGTGCATTGGTTTATGATTCTGTGGTCATGCAACTGATCTCCATTTGCATGGGTGCTGTGAAGTTAACCACCTCTGTTTTTAGGAGCCCAAAGTTAGCTTTGGAGAAGTTTATCTTTGCGGGGAGGGGGGAGGGATGTGGATTTCCAAGGTGATTAGTTTGTGGTTGGCTCTAACCAGGGAGGAGTTGACTATTGGTGTAGACCAATGGTTGCCCATGTTAGTAATGACCAGGTCAAGGATGTTTCTACCTCTAGTGGGGATCAGAACGAGCTGGTCCAGGGCACTGGAATTAATGAATTCCAGGAAATGTTGGGCAAGTGTATCAGTACATGAGGAGTTTTCCCAGTTAATGGAGGGGTAGTTGAAGTCATCCAGTATGAGAGTGTTAGGTTGGACCCTAATATTCTACAGGGTGCTTAGGAACGTGGAGTGTGAATCTTGGGACATTGTTGGGGACCTATAGCAGGCTACGACCTGAATCGCTGTCTTACCCAATTGCAACTGAAGTATCTCAGATGAGTTATGTTGGGCTACTAGTCTGGAGGTGTGCACATCCTTCATGAATATGGAAACATCACCGCCTTTGGAGCTTGGGTCCAAGTTCTGGGTCTGAAAGGTGTGGAATGAGTTATAGCCTGATAGTGCAGGGGTGCTTTCTGCTGCCTTGAACTAGGTCTTGGTTATGGCACAAATGTCAATGTTCTCCATTTTAAGGAGTGCTTTGAGTGAGTGCATTTTGAGACTTAGACTTCTAGTGTTTAGCAGCATGACTCTCAGAGTGCATTTCTTTGTAGCTGTTATGGTGGTAATTTGGTCTTTGGAACACCATCTAAAAAAGGCACTATAGGGGTGGCAAGATCCTTAGTCAGTATCCAGAAGCCCAGAGGTGGCAGATGCAGGCCATCTCTGGCAAAGCATCAAAGTCTATTAATCATGTCATCCCAGGCAGGCAGATACTGGATCCCCCTAGAACGACACCAGAAACTTAGCCAATTGTTGAAATCAATAATTTTCTGCTTGCACTGTAGTATCATTCTGGGTGATGGTAGGATGCTGCTCAGGGCTAGGGTCATACCTGTCTGGGCTACATATTCTGAGAGCTCCTCCATGTCTCTTTTCATGTAGTCCAGGGAGGTATGTCTCAGGTCGTTCACACCCACGTGTACAATGAAAGAGTTATATTTGTACCTGTTTTTGAGGGATCTGAGTGCATGCGTTATGTGGTGGATCCTGGTGCCTGACAGGCAGCTAACTGTTACTTTCTCCTTATTCAACCTAGTGAGTGAGACATCAGTATGCCTCACTATCGAATCACCTATGACTAGTGTCTTGGGCATGATGTTTTGCCTTAGGGGCTTTGGTTAAGTGGCACGCTGTTTAGAAGAGTTATATGTCTCGTGATTAGTGTTGTGTTGTGGTGGTTGAGCACGTTTCTGTCTTGGAGATCTCTGCTGTTTGGATAGATTTATATTGAGAGCCTCCGCAAAGATGGGTGCGTGGTTTGTGTTTTTATATGTGAAGGCAGTGCTGGCATGTGTTCTGGAGGGCTATGTGTTCTATGTTGTGTGGTGCAAGTGTTGACCTTCTCCTGTTGACCAGCTATTCCGGTCTTGGCTGGAGGGTGCGTGGCTTCCAATTTAGATATATAAGTGCATTCTCACAAGTCTGAGTGTTGGGAGGTAAGAGGAGAGGATTGTCATTGTACATGAGGCAGTTGCTACATTGCCTCAGGATGCCCAAGTTCACCAGATTAATTAGAGAATGCACAGGGAACTGACCTTTAAACATGCCTGGAAGGGTGGGCATTAATAATAAGTACTGGAGCTGTTTCCTTGTAGAACGTTTAGTGCTGGTAGCACTATTGTGTGCTACAATAATTGCTACAAGAAGTCTGGTAAAGTGCTAGACTAATAAGCAAGTAAAAGCGCAGGAGAGGAGAGAACTAGTAGATCTAAGGGAAAAATTGAAGAGCAGACTTTGGCACCACTGAGATGCTTACAAACAGTCCTGGATACAGCAAATCTGTATCTGGACTAGACTAGTTACAGGGAAGGTGGGAAACAAGTGCAAACGTGGGCTTTTCAAACAGAAAGTTGAAAGAGATGGAAAAACTGCCCAAACGGCCAATAAACTACAATTTCTGGGCCAGAGACCACTCCTCTTGTGGTAGATAGGCTACCTAGTGCTTACCACTCCCACTGATAAGCTAGAAGGCTTCCCTCCAACACAAAAAGGCTTGGTGGGCTCAGAAGCTTGCATACAGTCCTGGATACAGCAAATCTCTATCTGGACTATTCTAGTTACAGGAAAGGCAGGAAAAGTGCAAACGCAGGCTTTTAAACCAGAAAGTTGAAAGAGATGGAAAAACTGCCCAAATGGCCAATATACTACAATTTCTGGGCCAGAAACCACTCCTCTTGTGGTAGATATCTGGACTAGACTAGTAACAGGAAAGGCAGGAAACAAGTTTAGAATTTTTTTTTTGTTAGTAAAGTGGAAAGGGAGAAAGGAGGCGCAGAAGATAATTCAAGGTTAAGAAACTAATTGGGTAGGCCTTCTCAAATGTTCTCTCTCAATTAGGTAGAATGAGCTAATGACACTAGACTGGGAGGAGTGTCCCAGTTCAGATTTACAGTAAGGATGGGCAACTGCAAAGCCACCAAGTATAAGAACTGGATACCAATAGGGAGGGACCATGGGAAACCAAATCAGTTATATGATACACTCCTTGGCAGGAAATCAGAACAAACAAACACAAACAGATGTTTAACAAATAGAGAAAATGTCCAGTTAGTACCCCACACACAGTGAAACTAGCTAGAAAAGATTTACAAACAGTGTGACAGTAAAAACCTTATTTATCAGGCCCTGTGAGGCAAACAATTTTAATACAACCATGCAGATTAGTTTATAGCTATAAAATACAATAAAAAGTATGCAGCAGACAATAAAAGTGCTATAAATAACTAGTAAAAATAAACAAGAAATAGGATACATATATATCACACATCGGGAACACTTTATAATCCCGAAATTCTGAAATATTGAATTTCAGAATCCTGAGATTATAAAACTGAAAGTTCAAAACGCTGAAACCCCAGAAGTGCAAATTTCAAAATCCCAAAGTACGGAGATGTTGAAGTAGCACTTCTGGTGTTACACTGTGTGAATGGGTAGCTGGAAGTTCAGGTAATTATTTATGTTTAAGGGTTTTGGTTAGGGGCTTTAGTGTGTGTCAGTGTGTTTTGTTACTGTAATGTGTGTGTGTGCAAGGGGACTGTAGCTTGTATGGTGGTGTTTTCTTGTGTTTGTGTAGTGTGACCTTGGAGTTAGTATATTTAAGTAGGGGGGGTGTGGGGGGGCACACCCCCCCACATGGGTGGTGCAGGGGGGCTTGCCCCCTTTCCTGTATGTAGTGTAGGTTTGTGTGTTTGTGTGTGGGGGACGGTGTGTGTATGTGTGTGGTGTATGGTTAGTGTAGGAGTCGCAAGTTTGAAATTTGTGCTTCTGGGGTTTTGGGATTTTAAAGTTTTGGCTTTATAATCTTGAGATTCTGAAATTCGATATTTCAGGATTTGGGGATTATAAATTGAACCCCACAGATCATAGTTTTCCTCACTGCCCTTCCTCCGATTAGCTCTGTGTGAAACGGCAGAAATACTCACAACATAACTTCTTAAGTAGCAGAAAGCTGAAACCTGAAACAACTTAAAAAAAAGTTCGAAAGAACCAATGAGGTGCTTACTCCAAGCCATAGTCCAGGTAACCCCAATCAGCCAATGACCATAAACACTTCACTCTCACTGAAAATGTAAAATGGCTTTTGCTAAGCTGAGATGGCCTGGAACATGTGCTCAGACACACAGACTCTGCAAACAATCAGTTATATGATACACTCCTTGGCAGGAAATCAGAACAAACAAACACAAACAGATGTTTAACAAACGGAGAAAATTTCCAGTTAATACCTCACACACAGTGAAACTAGCTAGAAAAGATTTACAAACAGTGTGACAGTAAAAACCTTATTTATCAGGCTTGTGAGGAAGACAATTTTAATACAACCGTGCAGATTAGTTTATAGCTATACAATACAGAAAAAAAGACTGCAGCAGACAATTAAAGTGCTATAAATAACTAGTAAAAGTAAACAAAAAATAGGATAATTATGTATCACAGATCAGAGATTTGCTCAGTGTCCTTCCTCTGTTATTGTCTGCTATATTTTTTTTATAACTGAATGTGTAAATATCTTATGTATAGTATGTTAGCAATTGCTCTGGAGCTTTTCTCCCTGGGCCTCCATTGAAAATGGACAGCTCTGTCCAGTTGGACCTCCCTGGTAAACAAATGTAAAATAAAATAAAATAAAAATAAATAAATAAATGTATAGCAAGGGAACTTGAACTTTTGTATTTGTAGAACACAGAAGACTGAGATTCCTTTAGATTTATCTGCGCAGAAGGTTTCTTTTGCTGCTACAGTATGATTGTATTTTTCAGGTACATGCTAGAATTGTTCATGTTACAAAGAAAATAATTGTTTTATATATATATATATATATATATATATATATATATATATATATATATATATATATATATATATATATATATATATATGCATTAGGGGATTAAACTGTTATCTGTATATACTTTTTATACTTCACTCTTGCCATAGGCATTTTTGCCATGCATTGGCTTTCACAAATAGACAGGTTTATTAATTGTCATCACAACTGTTATTGTTAAAACTGGTTACCTTACAGTCTTTTCTATCTTCTTCCATAGCAATGTAAAGTACTATATTGTCCATGACACAGGGGTGTTATGCTTCTAAGATGGCCCTGCTTGGCACAGTGAGAGGTGCCTAGCAAGCATTTATAACAAGTGAATTATGTGTTATTCCTTGGATTGTACAAACTGTCATTTTCCTGCTGTTTTAGGGGTGGGAGAGCAAAGTACTATTTGTGTGTTGCTACATCAAAAGTTGTGTTTCAAGAGTTTTGCTCTTGCAATTGTGTAGTCATGGTATTTCTGTTGGTGTACAGGGAAACTTGTATGTAATCAGTAGCATATTGTAGCATAGCATTCAGGAAATAATGTAGGATCTTGGATGCTGATGCCTGTGATATCCCCAGCATATACCCGCTTGGCCTCTGAAAGGCTCCTGTACCTAATATTCTAAGTGCTACACATACCATAGTCTCCACAGGTATTGGTTCCCCTTGGTTTGCCTTACTCTCAATTGTGGACGACAGTGGTTGCAGCGTTCCTGTAGTGTGTCGTTATCTAAAGTGTAGCACTCTACAATTTCCCCATCATGCAGACCATGGTAAGTTAACAGGGTACTAAATACCCCTATACTTCTTGACTGGTATCTATTTCCAGCCACAGCAACATAGACTTGTGCCTGTTGCACATGCATTGGTATAACAGCAACTGCAGCCGCTAACATTGTTTCCATTTAGAGTACCTTCAGTGTCTGTATTCCAATAGGTTTTGGAATTTGCAGGGAAAACCTACACTGAGTCTACACAGTTGCTTTATAGCTTGTTGAATAGCTACTTTATCTTGAATTGGTTGATTAGAAACAAAACAGTGTAAGAAACATCTATGTGTGGAAGATGTATGTAGTTAATCATTGTATATTAATCAGATCAGATAATGGTAGTAGAAATAGTAAACTTAAACTCGTCCTAAGTTAAAAAAAAATAATAAAAATATATAATTTGAAATATTGTATAATCTGAAATATTGTACAGAATTACTAAATATTCAAAAGTAATCCAAGCAGGCTAGGCAATCTGTTTCCATTTGAAAATCCTTTAAGTACACAGGCAAGCAATCCAAGTAAAACAAAAATAATGGAGAAATAGTTTCCTCACAAACTTTCTAACTATATATATACTTTTTATCAAGCAAGAGAGTGGTTTATTGTGCTGTAAAACAAAGTGTTAAATTCATATCCCTTCCCCCATCAGTGTGACATTCAAGCTGGTCCTGCCCTACTTAGTAGCTGTTATAATAATATAACCCTTATGTACTTTAAATAAAATTAATAATGGTGTGGTACCTCTTATTTAATCAGATTATTAAGTCTGTGATAAGGGTTATATTATTATGACAGCTACTACTTTCTCCTGGAATCTAACTCCCACTTCTTGAATTTTTCTGTAAGCTGCAATCACAAGGACTCACTACCTCCAAACTTTACTGTTGTTTTTCTGCATTGTACTATCTCTTTCCATTCTCTTACACATGGCTGCAGTTTATAAAACATCATTTAATACAAATTAAAAGGCTGTCACAGTCTCTTCACCCACTTCTGTACATAATCCTAATTGCCCTAATATCTCTTCAAGTTTAACATTATTATCTTAAACTCCAAAAATCAAACATCTTCACACCAACTCCAATGCCCTCACTTTCAAGTTTCAAACTTTTGTAAAAAAACAACTCTGTCTTTGTTAAATACTTTTATACCTAATTCTCTCTTATCCCCTTTCTGCTGACATATACTCTAACCTATGAACTTCTCATACACAAACAATTATATACCACATCAAAAATCTAAACTTGATCATAATTAATTCTAGAAGTATCTAAAATAAAATAACTGAATTCTAAGTCTGGCTAGCAGAACATACTCTCAATGTCCCTGATGTCACAGATACATGGCTTAAACCTAATGTAAAACACTCTGAAATATTATCTCAGAGATACAACATAATCAGTGCAGAAAGAACGCATAAAAAGCATGTGGTGGTGTATTATTTTACTCTAACCATCTTAATCTTACTTTGTACACTGACCCTATGCCAAAACTTGGTAATTGCAGAACTACGTATCACTCTTCTAAAAATCAACAATTCAAAATGTCTGTGCATAGCTGTAATATATATTCCCCAGGCCAAAATATCCTGGTAGCAGAGGATATACTATCTTGGATTTCTGCTGCAATTTCCAAAAAAAACATCATTTTACACAATGTAAGTAGGAAAAAAAATATTTCCCAACTAACAGCATAAATATCTTTGGATTCTCAAAGCTCATTACAACACTGACCAGATACAACAAAAATCACACCCATGGCTCTATATTAGATTGGATCTGGGTCTTGAACCAGTAACTTTACCCTATCCCCTTCTGCAGCAGCATAAGTGACCATCTACTTGCTTTTATTTATATAAACACTTCCCTCATTACCAAAGGACATCACTACAAAGCAATCCATAATCTAACTCTAACTAAATTCAGTCAACACTCCTTTCTTAATATTTTACAGTTTATCAACTGGTCTATCCTACATATGCTACCACTTGATGATGTTGTAACCAATTTCAATTCGACATTTCTTAACATTATTAACAGCTTAGCTCCTGTTTGCTGAAAAAGAATAAAAGTCAACCATGCCAACTAAATAACTAAAGTCACAGAGGAATATAACATGGGAAATTGATAAACAGCAAAACCATCCTAGATAGACAAAACCTCCACAACAGGTTAAAAAAAGAAGTCACTTTAGAAAAAAATATACTAACCTCCAAGCTGTCTAACAAAAAAAAATGTAAATTCACTACTCACCCCGGGAAATAAAAGTAATAAAACACCTCTGCAGACTGACATTATTTTTAATACATACTTTGGTGACAGCATAGCCACCCTAACCCAAGTAAACTCTAACATGCACAAAGCCTCAGCTCAGTAGTTTCCAAGTATTAATCTCACATTTTCCCTTTAAAACACACATCCTAATACTCATCCATCATGTCTTCTAGCTGAATTCACTCTAGACTCCACAAGTATTCAAAAGTTTGCTCTACAACTTATCTCTTCAAATCATTTACGAAGTGTTATCTACTGCAGAAAAGCTTTCCGCTAGCTGCAGACACCACAGCTTATCCAGTTAGTATTCTCATCAACAGATCAATTATGGAAGCATATGTTCCAACAATATGGAATAAGTCATTCATTTTTCCATTGTGTAAAGGAGGTAACTCCATCAAAGTATCAAACTTTTAAACTATTGCCATTCTATTCCTGCTCTCTATATTATTAGAGAAATGTGTCCATCAGCAACTCTTCAAGCACCTTCTCCATAATGTACCTCTCAACTCCACTTAATGTGGTTTAAGGTACGCCCATATCACTACAACTGCTCTACTTTCCTAAATGGACACTGTAAACAGTGCTAGAGATTTAGAAAAATAGTTTCTTCACTATTTATAGACTTCTCAAAAGCGTTTGACACTGTCTCCAATTCTCCCATTCTAAACGTCTGCACCTGCTCTCTAACCTTGGTCTCTCATCTTCCTCTATCAGTTGGTTTTCTTGCTGTTTATCCAACACAACAATCAATAAGATGCTGGTGCTCCTTCTCACCCTCCCTACCAACCACTGGTGTCCTGGTGTCCCCCAAAGCTCTATACTTGGCCTTCTTCTCTTTGCTATACTTATTAATAACCATAATACTGTCTCCTATTAAAGCTCTTTGATTCAATATGCAGATGACTTTAATATAATCTGCACTTCAGATATCCTGCCACACCTACAGCAAATAACTCAAGAAACATTTTCCTCCTTGGAAACACGGCTTAATGTCTCCCAGCTGTTCCTCAACCCTTAAAAGACCAATCTTCTCCTTTTCACCCCTAAAACATGTAATACTAACAAATCAAAATTTAAAATCAATTCCCAAAATAATGCAGTAATTGAAGTTGTCCCACACAGTAGCATATAAAAAATTGTGGGGCACAAAATGTTGGGGTGTGATCAGCTAATCCTGATCTGTCTTTGTTGTAGTACTGGCTTTTAGAAACCAGTATTGCATTTGCGCTCAAACCTGAGTGCTGTAACACTCTGCATGTGGTCTAAAATGTAACAACTTTTTCAATTAGTTTACTGCAGTATTTTTTTAACTGAAGGACAAGTGTTGAGCACTTAGTGCAGACAAGGTATAAACTGTGGCAAGCAGTTTGCTATAGTTTACAAAGAAGATTTTTTTTTTAATTAAAACATGAGCACCATAGCAGTCTGTGTAGGCAGGGTATAAACTGAACTGTAACAATTGTTTGCAACATTTGTAGCAAGCAGATTGCTAATGTTTAAAATGAAATTTCCTTTTTGTTTAAACTAAAACATAAGCATTATTTTTCTTGTTTTTTTTTTTTTAATAAAATAAGTTGAAAGAGGGTTGGCGCAGGGCTCAGAAGAGGGTGGGACCTGAATGGCTGGGGCAGGAGGGAGGGGGTGTGACATGCATCTGGCCACCTGGTTGGTGTGCCAGTAGAAGTAACTGGCATGTTTTCATTTTTTTTTTTAACTTGATGGAAGTGCATGGGTGGGCATTATTGTAGTGAAGTCAGTGAAGTGCCTTTTTTTGCTCTTCATTTGAAGAGCTGAGGGGGTAGGGTGCTGGTTCATAGTACCAGCCTGGGGTGCTGGTTGAACCAACTACATTTCTAGTTCCACACATGGAACTATTAGGTGTGCAATAGATGAAAATTTAAAATATGATTTCCATATTCAAAATAACATTAAAAACACATCAAAATCTGGGGATGTTTCATAGGCATAAGTCTTAACTAAATACATCTACCAGAACTATGCTAGCCAATACCTGCTTCTTACCCTTACTCCTATATGCAGCTACAATTCTCACCAACCTGCATATCTCACTACAAGCAAAACTTGAATCCAGCTACAAGAAAACAACTAAATTTGCAACTAGTTCCACACATCATACCCATCACTGTTTTCCTCTTCCGTGGGTATTTTTCTCATGGATTTTAGGCTGCATTGTATCTTAATCCTTGTTATTTGACAGGAAAGGGAGAATTCCCTGATTTAAATCCTGAACAAGGGCAGTATTTCAGGCAGCTTGGTGGCTCAATAGAATTCTCTGTCTGTGAGCTCCATGGACTGGAGTTCAGTTCTGATTTTTGTTCACTGTTTGTGTGGATTTAGCACTTTCTCTCCATATCTTTGTGGATTTTCTGAAAAATTGCTGGTTTCCTCCTACCTTAGGTCAATAAATTTCCATATTTATCTGAAGAACGTTTACAAATGACAATGGTTCCCACTGCCTTACTGGAACAATGGCATCCCTGGGGATTTGAGCCACTGAAGATTGAAGCACCTGCAGCAAGCATGTCTGCAATACATGAACACTCTTCTTATAATTTAATAGGTTCATAGTCTCTTAGTTAGCCTACTTATGGCCAAAGAGACCATTGAGAAGCTCAACTACATCACCCAGTACTGATGGAAAACCATTAGCCAAAGTGATGAATGAGACTCAAAATTTTTTAGATGAGGAAACATTGATGTGTCTTGAGTTGGTTTAGGTGTTTAGTAAGTCACATATCAAAGGTGGTACTATATTGAATGAAGGGCCTGATAGGGTGGAATAAAGTGAGACTGTAACTTCTCTGGATCTTGAGGCGATACCACAAAATAGAAGAATCTCCTAGCAACAGCAAACTTTTGATGGACATGGGAGATCATGTTGTCAACAAAGGTACCCAAGTCTCTAATGACTATATCAGTTTTAAATAGAATGTTATCTATATTGTAAGTGAAAGCAATGCTCATACCTCTCAGCTGTCCAGATTTTCACAGAATGATCAGATTTTTGCCTTAGATTTTTGTTTGTTCTTCATAAAATTCGTGGTCTTCTGGCAAATCACTGAGGATTTAAGTCACTAAATAATGACACAGATTTGAGTTTCAGATTTTATATCCTTCAGAAAATGCATACTAACACATAAGCTGTTATTCTAGTAACTTTCTAAGTTTATAAGAGCAATATTTAAAATCAGTCCTTATTTTGGAGCCTTTGTCCTCCCATTATTTTAGGCTTTGTCCAGGTTTCTTGCACTAAGAAGTTGAGAGGTATGGTAATGTTAGATTTATAAAAAGGAATTATACTGCATTTCTTGGCTTTGAGTGTAAGCCAATGATTAACACACAAAGCATTTCTTTGGTTTAGCTCTTGCTGGAGAGTTTGATCATCAGAATGGGATTTGATAACTGCCTCCAGTTCAAAGCTGTCAACTAACCTGGTTATCCATAATCCATTGATGTCAGCTTTCATGCCAGAGAAATATAAACCAAAGAGGAGCAAACCCAAGACAGAACCATGTGGAACACAACTGGTGATGCTTTTCTGTCAAGAGCAAACCCCCTGAAATTAATGGTATAGGTTCTGTCAGATAACCAGATACATATCCACTGAACAGTGCATTGATTAATAGGTTCATAGGTTCATAGGTAGGTACTAGGCTATTGGCCCTAGAGCCTATAAAAGCCTAGGCAAAAAGGTACCCTGGCTTTTGCCACCCAAGAAAATTATTTACCTTTGCCCCTGTCGAGCAGAGCCACAGAAGTGATCCCCGGGGTGAATTTCCTATTTCCCATCCAATCATCAAGATTTTTCTTGAAGAGTGCTAATGAGGAGCTTTATTTGATATAGATAGGTAGTTAGTTCCAGAGTATGAGACATCTCTGGGACAGGAATCTATCCCTCTAGCATGTTCTGTTTATTGTGGTGACAAGGTTTAGGCCCCTAGATTGTGTAGCTCAGAGGGATTGGGATTTCTTTAAGTGGAGCATGTCCAACAGCTCTGGGTTTGATATAGCTTTGTATGTTAGGCAGAGATCACCTCTGAGTAGGCAATATGCAACGCAGTAAAGCTGGAGTTTTTTGAGAAGGTCTGCATAGAGTATCTGTTTGAGGCTGATAATCCTCTTTGTGAGGTATTTCTGTGGCCTTTCCAGTTGTTGTAGATGTCTTGTGAGTTACATACCAAAAAGAGCATTGTACTCTATAATGGGTCTAATGAGTGATGAGTAGAGGGGAACAATGACCTCTTTTTTCCTGGATGAGGAAACCTTTAGTGATGAGGTGTGCCACGTAGAAGGATTTCCTGACTACTGTGGTGATGTGTTTATCAAAGGAGAGACTACTGTCCACCTGTGTCCCAAGGTCTCTTATCACAATTTTGGTGTTAAGTAGACTACAACCTATGTGGTAGTTCATGGGTACAGAGTTTTTACCAAAAGGGATGACAATGCACTTTTTGGCATTGAGCTTGAGGCCATGGCTTTGACACCAGGCATCTGTCTCAGTGAGGCCCTTTTGTAGGACGTCCACATTGTTAGGAGTTTTTATTATGGCTCCTAGTTTGCAGTCATCTGCGAACTTCATTAGCCAAGGACTTTCTGTGTTAGCCTGCACTTCAGAGAAGTAGATACCAAACGAGAGGACCCAGGACTGAACCCTGTGGTACTCCACTTGTCACTGGTCTGAAGTCAGATTTGGAGTCTGCTACTTTCACCGTGTGGGTTTTGTCAGTGAGCCAGTTGGCAACCCATCTTGTGACATAAGAATTTATACCTAGTTTAGTGAGTTTATCTATAATTCCAGAGTGGGGGATGGTGTTAAAAGCCTTGGCGAGCTCTAGATAGGCTGTGTGAACCACCTTACCCTCATCTACGGCTTTGGTGACTACTTCAAAGAAGTGTATCAGGTTTAGGAGACATAATCTGCCTTTTACAAACCACGAACTGAGTGGGGTCCAGAGTTTGGAGATTTCCAATGTCTTTGTCTTAATGTTGAGTTGGGAGAACTTGTCAATAGTCCCAGCATAGGGGATGTTGTCAAAGGTCTGGGCAAGCTTGGACTGTATTCCCTTTATCAACTGCCTAAGTAATATTTTCAAAAAAACTCAACCAGGTTGAGATTATTTGGCAAGAAACGTTATCTGTGTTTAAATGCATGATACAGGTCCTCTTTAAAGGTATCAGGGGGTTAAGCAGAAGCATGAGGGGTTCTATCAAGTTATGGTAGATATTAAATATATGAAGCAAAGGGATGAAAAATATGCACATCATCTCTAAGATGCATATGTAGGAAATGTGGTTCAATTTAACTAGCAACATTCTTTAGGCTGATGTCTGTTTCGGGATCGATCAATTGAAAGCTGAGAAATATTAGATGTGTTTGAAGTTTCATGTAAGACAGTGGTAAAAGCTTCACTGTAGGCATAACACATTGTTGCTAACCTTGTTTTAAGTGCAGTGAGAACTCAGAACCATACCAGTTAATAGTTAACATTAATGATTGCTACGTTCTATGGCTTTGGTCCCTCTAGTTTGCTTATATATTAAAAATGGTATATATTCACATAAGCAGCAACACTGCCCCTTACATTATTTATGCACACAGCTGTGTTTTTCTACTTGTTATTCTGACCTTTTTGGTGCTTTGGTCACATCCTGCAATATTAATGTTATTTCATACTGCAAATATAGTCGCAACATAATTGCCATCCCTTGTACAGTTAAGACTACCTGAAAAAGAGGGTGCCCAACCAAATGATATTTCACATACCTAGGCTAGCCTACCAAGCTCCATAGTTTCCTGAGTTACAAGAATTTGTGCTACTGGATGATGAATGTGTGTGTGTGTGTGTGTGTGTGTGTGTGTGTGTGTGTGTGTGTGTGTGTGTGTGTGTGTGTGTGTGTGTGTGTGTGTGTGTGTCTTTCTGTCAGTTTGTCTGTCTCCCTCCACCTTTGCTTTCTTAACTAGATAAATAACTGCACTCACATTCCAGGGATCTAGTTTCATGTCATCACTCCTTGTTTCTTCCTTTGCCTGTCTTTGACCATCACTATTGGACTAACCATCTCACTTCCCCTCACTTTCCCTCCACCACATTCCCTTACAGTAGTTGACTGAATTCAAGAACTATCTTCCCCTCCAAAATGCAGCAGTCTTCCAGCACAGCCCTCTCCCAGTGCATAACTGTTCCAGTGCAGCACATCATTCTCCCAATGCAGCCCTCTCACAGCACAACCCTATACCTGCACATCACTCTCCCAATGCAGCACTGTTCTAATGCAGCACTCTTCTAGCACAGTACTCTCCCAGCACAGTTTCTATAGCTTGCACCATCTCACAAAGGTAACTCCTCATTCTTGCTGGAGAATGGATTCTAAGGCTCAGTGGCTGCAGAAACATTTATTACCTCTCGAACAGCAGAGCCAGTTGTACCTCTTTAGAACATTCAAACCATTGCATGAACCTTCCAACTACCCTGATTTTGGCCACATTCATAAACACTGTCTATGACTCAATCGAGCCACACTGGATATTTAACACATCCATCTGCAATTCTGGAACCCATTTTTACCAAGCAGGAATTATAAAGACCCAGGCCTAGTAACTTTAACCCCAGGGCAAAATCGTTCACCAGTGAACTCTGACATGATACATTCATACATAAGCATAGTGTATCTATCATATTTTAAATATTTAAGAGAAACATTCAATAAATCAAACTCAAGCAAAATTAATTTTCAAACCCTAAATAAATTAAACCATTATAGCTCAAATTAAGGCAAGTGGTTAGTGTGGAAGTTTTCATATTTTAGGCTGGATTGTTTCATATGACTTTTATGAAAAGACAAAAGAACAGCTAGGGTTCTCCACTGATCCCTACATTGTTAAATGAGTAACCACAAAAGTTATCTTGTCAGCTAGACATTACTGCCCAGATATGTACCATCTTTCATTCAAGGCTTTTAAGATGAACATACCTGACAACTACAGCAGTCAGTTAAAGACACTCAGGATGTCATCACTGGAAAGTTGCTGGTATGTTGTAATTTCATCATTTTCTCCCTCTTCTTCAATTCTGGGTGATCCCAGAGCTGCTAAATATAAAGTTTGGGAATGATTAGGGTATCCCCCAAAATCAGAGCTTCTGCAAAAAAAGAAAAATATTTTTTGTGTTTTGCAACCTTTGGAGTGCTGTTGTTGCTGTTTTGAACAGTGGTCTGCCAAGGTTTGAGTTGGTAATCAAAAGTCACATAAAGAGACATGATTATTTATAGTAAACCCTGAAAATACTTATAACTCCATGATTCATTTATATTAAGCAGCATGTTCTCACAGCAGTCACTCCCTTCATTAATATTGAACAGCGTATTTTCATAGCAACAAGCTTCTGCCTGCAAATGTCAATACTTGCTATTGCCTTTTACATACCTTCATCTGAGGACTTCAGTACCATAATCTATCTTTATATCTCCTGGATAAATGCCACTGATATCTTTAGCTTGCTATATCATCAAACCAGTCTCTTCATTCAGAATCTTATACCTCACAGCTAGTCTTGACCAATACCTGAATAGCTTTACTATTTATTCAGAGCTTCCCTTTGCCCAGCTTGGACTCTTGTGACTACAAGACCCTTGGATTGCATCTAAGCCATCTGTGGACTTACAAAGCTGATATAACTAATTATTTTGCACTTGCTCTATCTCAGTACTATTTAACAGTTCAGTGCTGCATTTATTGATTTGTTTTATTTTATTAAATTTTTCACAAATAAAAAAAGACATAACAACAAGAACAGCCTGTGCGATTCATTAAAGTACCCTGCCCATCTCAATGGTGTTTAGTTTCCCTTAGTTTATTGTCCATGTATGATGGAACTCAGAGCTGATTACCAATTAAAAATGAAAACATAGAGCTCAAAGTACAGCTAATTATTAATCCTGCTTGCACCCAAAGGCAGACCTATGTTGATGCAGAGATAGCTGCTGTAGTGGCCATGGAATCAGATGACCACTTTTGCCAAATGTAGAAGGTGCATGCTCATCAGTGGGTGTGCAAATGCTAATAAGCATTATGCTACTTTAAGGGGCTACTACACTATTTAAATCTATTTTTGACCCAAATAATGAGTGGAATTGGGAGTACAGGACAGTAAGAAAAAAGGGGCAGCTCACTGAAGGAAGCACACAAGGGAAACAGGTAAGGAAAGTGTGTGATGTGGTGGGGAGCAAGGGTAATATTTTTTGTGCGACAGGTGTTCATTTTTTCTAATAGGGAAAAGTGGAGAAGGATGTAAGGGAAGGTGAAAGTATGGCAAGGGTCTGAAAGTCGACAACATGAGAAAATATGGAAACATATAACAAAGATAAGGCTGACAGGGAAGGTGCTGAAACACTGAGAGAGGGGGAGAACACTGGATTAAGACATCTGAAAAAAGGAAGATGTTAGTTATGGGGAGAACTGGACAACAAATGGGAGGATCTGGGCACAGAAGGGAGGGAAAAAAACATGATGGAGGGTTGGGTGGATATGGTCTCTTATTCTGCCCTATTTGTGTTATTTCCAGAGGAGGTCAAACAGTAGCCTGTCCACCTTTGTCCAGTGGTAGATTAAGTGTATCTTGGGCCTTGGGCAGTTTTCAAAGCATGGCAAAAACAGATTCCCAACAGGAACAAAAAACTTGGAAAGTAAAGAAATAATCCCAACAACGACCTGGAACACACCAGCTTTATTGACAACAAAATGTTCCTTCGACTAAGCACTTTCGCCAGATATTGGCTTCATCAGAGTCTCTCATGAAGCCAATTTCTGGCGAAAGCGCTTAGTTGAAGGAACATTTTGTTGTCAATAAAGCTGGTGTGTTCCAGGTCATTGTTGGGATTATTTCTTTACTTTCCAAGTTTTCAAAACATGGACTTCTTCATATACACACTTTTTTGGGGGGGGAGGGGCAGACATAAATGTTTAAAATGAAAAAATAACAAGAAAGTTTGTTATTTTCATCCACAGGCAGCCTCTACCCCCACCCAGAAGTTATAACCACTTTGCTGTGTGTACACCTTATCTGATCATGAAAGAAAAGAAACAGGTATATCTGTCAGTCTTTTAGATCAAGCATCAGGATCAAATCCAAGAGCAACAAGGGACAAAGCCCCTGAATCAGGGACAGCTTTTAAATATTGCACAAATAATAGTGTTTGCATTACCAGACATACTTTCAAGTATATGTAGTCTGATTTGCCAGAAAGCCACAACTGAAAAAAGCAAGAATATGAGGCAACATCAGGAGCATTCTGTAAACACAGGGACAGTTGAGAGCTGCGTATAGACATTGTAATAATACTAGGCAAGCAATCAAAGGGACCTAAGATAAAAATAAAAATAATAATAAATAATAAATAAATGAATTAATTAAATAAGAGGCCTAGTCATATACATCTTCAAGTAGATACATGTAAAAGTTCTTGTCATTCTTCATGACTACTTAATAATTCCCACCTCCCAGATCAAGCAGGGCTGTAAATAATAAGAGTAAGTTCATGTCCACCCATCTAATCATCAAGACTAGTCTTAAAGGCAGACAAAGTAATACTTTTCCTGACTAGTACTGATAACTTACTCCAGATTTCAGATTTTTTCATATAAAGCAGCAGCCACAAATACTACAACGTATTCCAAACACATACAAATCCCACAAAGCAAGACAGTTACTGTGCAAACAATAAGAGGGTAATGACTTTCATTCACAAACAGCTCCACCTTGACTCATCAGCTAATTAACAGCTCAAAGCCTTAATTACTTGTGCTAAGTGCCACACTTCAAACATCATTTGACTCTGTGTGTGTATGTGTGCGTGTGTGTGTGTGTGTGTGTGTGTGTGTGTGTACACACACACACACACACACACACACACACACACACACACACACACACACACACACACACACACACACACACACACACCACACAAATAGATATATATCAATCTGGTTGCACAAGAATTAGGGACAAAGCCAAAAAATAATGAGGTACAAAGAGACTGATTTTAAATATTCCTTCTATATATTTTGAAAGTCATCAGAACAACACATACGAAGCCTGTAACTCAAATGTCTGTCATATAGAGTGACTGCAGTATTTTGCAAGAAAACCAAACATTTTATTACGAACAAACAAAAAATATGATGGAAAAATAGAAGCATTCTCTGAAATTAAGGACAGACTGAGCTATAGAATTTAAACTTTATTTCAGCACATGTGCATCAACTTATTTCACACAAATGTCCACTAGCCCTGCGAAGACTAATACTTTTTTCTGCACCCTTCCTGTTCATAACTTAAAATCCACTTTGCTGTGTATGGGTCATCTATGATTATAAAAGAAAAAATCTAATCCTCCTAGGAGGTACTGACTAAAAAAAAGTATTTATTTATTTATTTATTTATTTTTAACATTTATTTACCTGGAAAGTCCAACTGGGACAGAGCCTATTTTCAGCAGAGGCCCTTGAAGAAATGCGCCTGTCTTTGGAATGTGGGAGTAAACTGGCGCACCTGCAGAAAACCCACGTGAACGCAGGGAGGACTAGGGTTACCACCTGTCCCACTTTACGAGGGACAGTCCCTCTTTGGGCAGTTGTGTCCTGCAAATAAATTGCAAAAATGGCAAATGTCCTGAGATTTTAGGGCAAAATTATTTCCTATATTTTATGTAATAGTTGCATAAAACAGTTATTCTGTGCCTGAAACACCTAAATGTTATAAGAAACAGAGTAAGCAACTAAAATGCTACAAGAATAACCTTTTATTTAGGCAAATAAGTGAAGTTCAGTCTTTTGTACTGGCCGTGGGTATGTTTTGGCCTGCAAAATCTGATATTTGTACCAAAAATGTCCCACTTTGGGCATTTGAAAAGGTGGCAACCCTAGGGAGGACATGCAGACTCCACACAGAAGATACCCCAGCTGAGAATCTAACCAGGGAGTCTCTTGTTGTGAGCTGACAATGCTAACCTAAAATTAATTTTTTAAAAAGCAATATTTACATTAAGCACATACAATAATTAAAATGATTTAGAATTGCTGAATTCAACAGAATTATTTAAAATGGAACCTTTCTGAACTGCATGGTATGCATAAATGCATTGCTGAAGCTGGCCTCCATGAAGTCACAGGCCTTGGGCAGACACCTGAATCACTCCTTTTATATACTGCTATTGGCTTTATCACCATGTCTTGCTTGGAATGTTTCTGGTAGGGTAATTTAGAGACATGCCTCTACGAGTTGCAAGAGGAGTCTTTCAAGGTAGCTAATATTTGCATCTATCCTACAGTCTACCAGCTCCACCAGTACTCTGTCAAATCCATGTTGGTTACAAACTGCCCATCCCTGGCAGAGCCATTAATGGGAACAGCACTCCCAGATGGTGAAGCAACTTTAGGGATACTGAAGGATGGCACATCAATGTGCTGGGATTTAGCTACTGTAGAGCCAGCTTCAGTTATTTAAGGGTGAAATTTAGGGGCTGGTAGGGCTCACTAGGGGGTGTTTGAAAAAAGCCTAACCACTGACACTGCTGTGGCATCTGTTGGGCATTACAGCAAATAAAGGGAAAGAAATAACATAACAAACAGGAATCATTTTTTAAGAAAAGATAGTAAAAGACAGCCCTGCCAAGACAGTGACAGGCATCCATCTTATAATGGGGACCCTCACTGCAGTCCCAAAGCAGGTGCTTCCAGTAATCCCTGTAAAGAAAGGTTTAGATTCCTGAGTGCACTACTGGGATGCACTGACCAGTGTCATTAGGAGCCATAGCAGTGCTTCAGGATTCATTCCAGAGACTTTTGGATGGCACATCACAATTGCACCCATTTTACATTTTGACAATTGCCATGCAACATAGGGATATCAACAGCAGAATCTCTGGTGGGCTGTGAAATATATAATGCCAACAGTGATATTTTTCCAAGTTGGTACAAAAGTGTGGAGAATGGCACAGTATGTCTGCATTTTCTGCAGGAAGTATAACGTCTAACAACTTACTTCTCTTAAAAACCTCTGTTGGCTGCAAAGGTGATATCTGGGAAACAGCATCATCATTTATGTCACTGACCTGCACAGGAATGCTCAGTGTACTACAACGGTACTCATATGAATTTCCTGGATGTTGCAAGCCACATAGCTCATCTATGTTCATAGTTATGAAAGGTAGAAAGAGTGATTCAGAAACATTCATGAGTTAGGTCTCATCTGCATGATTACCTTACTCAGAGACTTGAATTTATGACATATAAACCTTGGTAGCTTCAGAGAGACTCACTGGATTACGGAGAAAAAAAACATGGATCACCTTTACAGCAGTCTCTTACACTTGTATGAAGTGATGTGTAGAAGAAAGAAAGCAATAATTTGGGTTTGTAAGGAAAGGCCTAATTTCTACCTTTCAGGTTCATCCAAGAAATGTCACTTTTAGTTGAAATAGAATAATTTTTAACCTACTTCTGCAGTACAAAACACAGTTATTTAAGAACAGCTAATGAAATGGCAAGGTTAACTAGGGTCAAATAAACCACAACCTGGTGTCTACTACAACTGTGCAATGTAACAACTGATTATGGGAATAAATCTCAATGTCTGAACATTAAAAATCACAGTGCTGACCTTTCAAAAATCATATTAGAGGATCCAAAACAGAGAAACGCATTCTTATTTTTTGGAATAGAAGGTCTTTATAAAGTAGACCCCATACAGTTAGTAATAAGGAATCTGCACTAGTTATTTTTCAGTTTTTTGATAATGTATACACAGTTAAACAGGTCTATCTTTGGAAGAAAGTCAGATGGAAATCAGTAAATCTAGAAGGAGAAAGGAGAAAGGCTAAATCTGAGGCTAAAAATCATAGCGCTATGCTTAAATGACAGCAGTTGACATGATTATGGGAGGTGTCAGGAATGTGTTCTGCTGTTGTTGCATGGGTGTGTGTTCATCTTTCCTCTGTATGCCAACACTAAATGAAATATATGCATAAAGTATACAAGTTACCCGATTATTGAAATCTGTAGGCTGTGCTAACATTGTGTGAGGAAGTGAAATATATCTATTTTTTGGTTGGAGAGTGAGAAGGAACATTCCCACAATGCCAGCAGCACAGTTACATTTTGGCTTCTTTGGAGAATGATGATTAATACCTGTAATCACTGGTCTTGTGAATACTCATAGGGCTGAAAAGCATGTTCATTTGTAGGTTAACATGATATGGCATGGATATGGTGTTACAGGACTGCTTGTTTCTTGCAGTTGCGGAGGGGGGGGGGGTCAGGGGAAGCAATGGCACTATTTGTGACAGTGATGATGTTAAGCTAATATGTGTAATTCTAACATATAATTTGCAGACTTATATCCAGCATGGCAGGAGTAGTCATGTGCAGAGAGTGTGGCATTTCAGTGATATCCTTTATCAGTATACTCACAAATGTGTATTCTTTCTTCACACTGCATAATACCTGTCAAGTTTTAGTACCACTAACCTCAGAAAAACTGACCTAGCTAAGCTAGAATCCTGTTATAATAAAATTGCTAGGTTTGCCACTGACTCCCCATATAGAACACACCATTGTACCTCTCTTAAACTGCTAGACTGGTTAGAACTCCCACAACTACTACTCTTTAACCAACTAACCTTCACTCACAAAATGCTGCGTCAACCAGAAAATACTCCCGCACTCCAGAACCTTTTACAATCATACACTAACAACCGTTCCCTTTGCTCTAGCAATACATTTCTTCTGGAGATCTCCAAAGCAAACAACTCAGCCAGTGACTGACTCTTCTCAAACTTCATACCCAAAATTTGGAATAAACTACCATCCTCAATAACATCCATCTGCTCTACAGTACTATTCAAAACATTTTTGAAATCACATTTAACTGACACTTGGCTATGCTCCTGCACCTCTCTTGGCTAGTTCCTAGCATTTCCACTACCTTAGGAGCATAAACCTATTCATGTCCTATTTCTCTCCTTGAGAATACATTCTAGGATCTATACCCTCATTGACACTATGTATACCTATATAACTGCAATTGTATTCTCTCAAAAAAATCTAGCATGATCCATTATGAATTATAAACGATGACTGCATTTTTTTGCATGCACTTAAGATTGTCAGTCTGGTTATTTGTCAGACGTTTGTGCTATGTTAAAGCATATTTTGTATTTTGCTTTCTTTTATATAAATGTATTGTATTCTGCCTACTTTTATATTAATAGTTGTATTTTGCCAACTTTTATAACAATCTTTTTTTCTGTCTGCTGTATTTACTGTAATTGGAGGTTTTTTCCCTGGGCCTCTACTGAAAAAGGACCTGTGTCCAGTCAGACTTTCCTGGTAAACAAATGTAAAATAAAATAAAAATAAGTGAAAGACAATGAAATGTAAGTTCTCTTACATGGAGAATGACATCTTAATCCAGTCAGACTTTCCTGGAAAACAAATGTAAAATAAAATAGAAATAAGTGAAAGACAATGAAATGTAAGTTCTCTTACATGGGGAATGACATCTTAATGCAGGCCTTCTGTCTCCATGGCCAATGTCATTGTGCGGCAGAATGTTGTCACTGATATAAATGCTGTCAGTGGCTAAGGGAGGAACTACAGACAAGACAGCTGCTGACCATTGACCTAATCAGAGATGCATAAATTGTGTCATGCACAGGGCAATTGGAAGTAGCCATCAGACCACCATTAACTGCAAAAGAACAGCTTCTTTACTCTATGTGTGTGGGGAATCAGCCTCTGTGCAGAAATGCATAGTGTTGCATTTCTGCTGGAGATGTACTAGATGTTCTCTTGAGTCAAGTGAATCTTTCTGAATGGTGTATGCAAATGTATAGAACTAAATGTACATATTTCTGCAGTGTAGGAACATCTGGACTAGAAACCAGTAGACCATCTATAAAATGTAAGGTTTGCTTTTCAGCTTTCTACCACTATGTCCCTTAATTATTTTTTATACACTGAGAAAAAATACAAGGTGATGGGTCTTACTTACTTTGGATATTTTCATTTGTTGACCTCTTAGATGATATATTATTGAGCTCCATTGAGGATATCCAACTGTATCATGTTGTAGATGAGTCTAACCTTGATAATGGTGGCAATCCATGGAAATAGCCTCTGTGCCTGTGGGACCCACCTAAAATACTCAAATTGCCTGTGACAACTAAGTTGCCACTAACATATCTAAGCAGGAAGGGATGTTTTCCTCTGCAATACTGCTCTCATTTAAGACCACAAGCTCCATAGCGAATGGAGAAGATGGGGTGATTGGTGTACTGGTGGCCATAGCATGTATGGGTACTGACCTCCACCTGAACTACCTGTTCCAATGTCTGCAATGCAATGAGACTGCAAGGCTAGCATAAAAGCAGGGGCTATAAACACCTAGGATTTTGCAGAGATGATATGTATTTTATAGGGTACGTGTGATGATTGTGTAGAATGCATGCCCTATATATGTGACATTTCAGATTTGATCTGTCTCCTGCAGATACTGTTAAGGCTTTCATTGCTGACAGGACATGAGCCAGGTACTCATCCCATAGCTGATCCATGTCTGGATTTAGTGGCCCTTATGGATATGGGAAGTATAGGTCAAGCACGTGCAGCTCCATCACTTCCATCTCAACAACATCTGGAGTGGAAGTGTAAATGGGTGAACAAAGGCATCTATGAGGGTGTGGTGCCCATGTCACTGACACATATGGTAAACCCCATCACTCTTGCTCACACAGCACAAGTCCCTCTAGGCAAGGTCTTGTTACTATCTGTGACACAATGAGGGGAAGAAGGTCCCATCAACAGGGATGTGTATGAGTTGTTGATTCTTCTTCTGTAGATGTGCCAGACCTGTCTGTAAGACGATGCCACAATGCTGCAACATCTGCTAAGGCTATGCTACAGCAGACCCACACACCGATACACTGCATGATTGAGTTACACACCTACATGCACGTACCCAGTGACAGTGGCCACTACCAGATAATTTTACATTAGTCCTCATCCCAACTCAAATCATAGACATACTCCACAAAGGTTCTTTCATTAGAGTGGCACACATAGACAGTGCACAGTTGTGTTGCCATCATTTGTGCAAATGATGATAACTGTGCCCTGCCCTTTTTATTTTGTTACTTGGGTTACCCATTTCTGATACACAGCATGGCCAGTATATGTACTGGTTAACACAGTTTAAGTGCAGGTTTCCATGCATCATTTTTACTGTAGTGTATATGCTTTAAACTTCTGCAAAGCTATGACATCTATGTTTGTGCAATGCCATATTGCACTTGCCTTCACCAACCATAGTCATCACCTGCTGGCTGGTCCTCCAATGTCTCCACATGTAGCTCACCTTCCATTGCTGTTGGAAGATGATCCTTCTGCAAATGCCCATCCCCCACACTGAAACTGCTTCCTTAATATTATGTTGTGCAACATTGTGCATGCTGAAAATATCTTTATACGCTGGTGTGATTGCAGAGCACAGGGCCCTGGGTTCAAGACTTGGTAGTGATACCTTTTAGGCTTGTTTTAACTCAATGGATCCTGTTTTGGTATCCTGCAGACTACAAGAGCAGCAGAATTGAAAAAGAGAAACTTTGGTTGATTCTAAGTATCTCTGTTTACTTATTCTTACCTAAATTTGCTTACTGCACTTTATTTAAGTCATTTTATACCTTATTGCTTTTATTTTAACTGTATTTACTGTTTTTTTGGGTACACACTCAAGTGTGCTAGCCTGCACTATGTTTAAAGTGAATGTATTGCCATTTTAAATATATTTATTACTGTTTAACAAAAAAAAAATTCTAGCATTTTTTTGCTCATTTTCCCACCATTTTCTGTTACTAGAATAGTCTGGATACAGATTTGCTGTAGTCAGGATTGTATTCGAGTTTCTGAGTTGTCCGGACCTTTTTGTGATAGTGGGAAGCCTTTCTGCTTATCAGTGGGAGTGGTAAGCACTGAGCAGTCTAAAAAAAAGAAAAAAAACAAAACATTACAGCTTGTTTGCTCGTTTCCCCATCATTTTCTCTTACTAGAATTGTCTGGATAGAGATTTGCTGTATTCAGGACAGTATTGGAGGTTCTGAGTTGCCCAGACCTTTCTGTGATAGAGGAAAGCCTTTCTGATTATCAGTGGGAGTGGTAAGCACTGAGCAGCCTATCTACTGCAAGAGGAGTGGTTTCCAGCTCTGAAATTGTACCCTATTAGCCATTTGGGTCTGCATTCTATCCCTTTTAACTTCCTGCTTTAAAAGCCCATGTTTGCATGGGTTTGAGCTTGTGTTAGCTCAGCAAATCATGTTTTGGTGTCACGCAGGCTACAAGAGTAGCAGAAATGAGAAAGAGAGACATTGGTTGATTCTAAGTATCTCCATTTACTTATTCTTGCTTAAATTTGCTTACTGCACTTTATTTAAGTCATTTTATACCTTATTGTTTTTATTTTAACTGCATTTACTGTTTTTTTGGCTACACACTGAAGTGCGCTAGCCTGCACCTTGTTTAAAGTGAATTTATTGCTGCTTTAAATGTATTTATTACTAACAAAAAAATGACAAAAACAAAAAAAATAGCTTGTTTGCTCATTTTTCCATCATTTTCTGTTACTAGAATAGTCTGGATACATATTTGCTGTATTCAGGACTGTATTGGAGTTTCTGAGTTGCCCAGACCTTTCTGTGATAGAGGAAAGCCTTTCTGCTTATCAGTGGGAGTGGTAAGCACTAAGCAGCCTATTTACTGCAAGAGGAGTGGTTTCCAGCTCTGAAATTGTACCTTATTGGCTGTTTGGGGCTGCATCATAGTCATTTTATACCTTATTGTTTTTATTTTAACCGCATTTACTGTTTTTTGGCTACACAATCAAGTGTGCTACCTCTAACATCATTGTGCTATTCCCCTACTACAACACAAAAATTTTATGGCAGACAAATTTGCTGGCAGCAGCACTTACAGTCATGGATTTTGTAGGTTTCTGAATTATTTCACCATATTGGTGACATTCACTAGCATACTCTGAGTCCACCATTTTAATACTGTTGTTCATAACCATCTTACTATACTACCATTAGCATGCACTGCCACTAACTATGTTGATGGAACTCCCCCACTCACACTTATTGTGTCTGCGATTCGCATACACTCTGCCTAAGGCCACTTGTGTACAATTGCTGACCCCAATGCAGAAAATGTTGTTGAATACCAGCCAGTGACTATTAATTATCCAAAATATGTTGATACTTTCACTTTATATAAGTTAAATGCTGTATTATGCAGGCATTTTTCAGTGTTGTATCTTGGTTTTACATCATGACGAAATCTAAAGTAGAATGTCACAGCTTCACTCAGAAAACTGTTTCCTTGTCAGTTAGCTATATTTAGCTATTTTAACTGGACTGCTTAGCTCATTCTATGTTTATTTAGTCACCTTTAAATTACTTAAATTACTTGCAGCTGGTCATCTGTTTACTTACTTTGTAATTGATGAGGGCATTTATTCCTAAGTGGTGAAAAGTTGCTGGCATCCACTTCTTATTGGCTAGGTGCTCTACAATGCACTGTCATTTGTGTTTAGAATTATGTGGCTTGTTAAAAAGAGTGAAAAACAGTAGTCAGAATGTTCCCAGTCAAGTTATATGGGATGGGAACAGTTTACTACCTTGGGCCAGGACAGCAGGATGTAGTATTTAAGCACTAACAGACAACGTGGTGTGGTATATTGAAGATTTACCCATGGTTGGTGTGGTTTAATCACGAGGGTGAAGCCCGAGTGATTAAATAAAGCCAACCGTAGTTAAATTTCAGTATACCACAACCATGGAGTCAGTTATTGCTATTATACAATGACATTATTTAAGAAAAAAAAATACTAACTTTTCTTAAATAATGTCGTTGTACAATGGCGCATTACTGTTATTCCTCTGGTTGTGGTACACTGCTTCCTTGTTTTGATGTACTGACCATGCATATGGGACTTGCGTCCCATGCGTAGCTAGTACATCAATGCTTTGAAACAGAAGCAACGGAGAAAAGAAAGTCTCTGTTGCTCTGTTTGTTTTATTTTTCTTTTTTATTTGCTAAAAAAAAAAAAATGTTTGTAGCACTTTATACCAAAGGAAAAAAGTCTGGGTGACCGGATCTTTTTCCGTTGGTATATTGTAAGATTTACAACAGGCACGCTGGCCAATCAGCATGCACGTTTTGGAATATTAATGGGGAGTCATTGTATAATGCAGAATATTACATACTTTTTCTGGGAGTTAAAATGTGTGTGTGTGTGTGTGTGTGTGTGTGTGTGTGTGTGTGTGTGTGTGTGTGTGTGTGTGTGTGTAAGTTTATTGAAAACAAAGTTACTGTCGGCACTGCAGAGGACTGAATCTCAGAGAAAATAGTGATAAAGGGGTCTGAGAAGCCAGGCCAAAGACTCTGAGTGGTAGGCTATGAAATAAGTGCTTATTTTCAGGTAGGTAAATGGCTGTTACTTCACCATAGTTGAAAGGCTGGCAGACTTTTTGGTGCGGGAGCAAGCTCTCAGTACTTTGCATGAGGACATGAGAACTGAATCAGGAAATTGAGAGTGCAGCACTGATGAAGAGATGAAGAGAAAGGAAGCCCTTCATCTATCTAGCAAGTCACAGCAGCATGGTAGTGGGGGTACAGAAAGCTACACGTGTATAAGACGACTCATGGAAGACATCCTAAGCTATCACAGCAGTTCCTATTGGCAAATGGAGAGAACACTAGTTCTAGCATAAGCACAGGTGTAGGGGTCAAATGCTTCCAGTGTAACCAAAAGGGGCATATGTGGTACCAATGTCCACTGAGACAAGGTGAGGAGCAAATCATGGTAGCCTGGAAGCAGGGGTTGCACTACTGCAGTGTTATCTGGAGACTACCACCACAGTACCTTGTGCACATGTGGTTACATTCAGCCTGACATGGAGCATGAATGTGGGTAAAGTAGCACAGGAAGAACCAACCAGTGCCCACACCTTCAACAAAGGCTGGTGATATGGCTATTTCACCAGGATCTAATTATCAGCAGTAATCCTGAATCTGAGACACAGATGTTGAAAGGAATTGGATTTCCCTTCGAAAGAGCTAAATCAAAGGGAAAATTAGGGAGCAATAGCAGGCCTAAATTTGAAACACTGTTCTGAGCATGTATCGGCTATCCTTTGGAAGGGGTCTGAGAAATGCTACAAAGGAAATGGTTGAGACTGGCTCAGCTCTCACACCCCACTTTAAAGAAGTTGAAGGAGGTGATCAAGGTCTGGAAGAGTTCTTATACTGGAACAAGGGGTTATTGTACAGGCAACTGTCTTCTGAAGGAGGGCTAGTGGAGAAATGGTAGCACAGCTAGTAGTACCATGAACTTACTGATGGGCAGTTTGAGCCATAGTCCATGACATTCCCTTTTCATCCCATATGTGCATAAATCATAGAAAAAGGCTTATGCAGAATTTATATTGGACAGATATTGGAAAAGATGACAGGACACTGTAAAACCTTTGACTGGTGCCAGAAGGTTGGCATGACAGGTTGTAAAGCTAGAGCTGCTTTGATGTCCTGCCTGCTACTGAGGAACTCTTTCAGAAACCAGCTATGAACATTGAATGGCCTCTTAGTACCACATGCTCCACATGTTATAGGTATATCCTTTTGGCAGTAGACTATGCTGCTATATATCCTGAGGCAATGGTTCTTTCCTCTGTTTAGATTGGCAAGGTAGAAAATGTTCTTTTAAAAACTTTCAGCAAGATAGGTTTCCCAAGAGAAAAACTTACAAATAGAGATATCAGTTTCATGGCAGACCTACTGGTCTGTTTGTGAAAGCATTGTGGGTAAAGCATTAAAAAACTATCCCTTATCATCTACAGTCCAGTAGTCTGATGGAGAGATTTAACACTACACTAAAGACCATGCTGACAGCATTTGCAGACCAATTCAAGTGGTAGTGGTACATGTGACCACCCCTCTCCTATTTGCATATTAGGAGTTGCTTCATGAATCTACAAGATTTTGAAATGAGTGTGAGAGTGACTGCCATTCCAAATATGAATCTGTTGTGGAGTGGAATATGCCCTAAACTTCAGAACCAGACTTAGGGAGCTTATGGGATGACACAACTGGAAGGCCCAAGGGAACTGCTGTAAATAAAAGCCACAAGAACTTTAATCCAGAAGCCTTTTAAAATAAAAACATGTTTAAAACAAAGAAAGATAAGTGCTTTCATTAAAAAATACATGAACTTCATCAGATAACAATGCTGGAAATGCATACTCATTTTAAAGCTTTTGTGTTCAATCACTTGACCGCCAAGCCCCCAGGAACTGAACATCATCTTAAAGGGGCCACTGGAAAAAAAAATCACAGTGTATTGCACTGAGTTGATACTATTTACAAAACTTGCAAGAAAGAACTAAATATAGGAAATAGAAACAGAATGCATTCCCCATAAAATAAAATATATATTTAAGGCTCATCTTTCCAGTGCTTTTAACTTAAGCAAACATGCTATTGAAACATGTTCATTTAGTCCAGGCCAATTATTGGCATTCAAACACAACTGCCAATATAATTCACATTTTTCAAGTATGATGTGGGTGACATTTTATGTGTTTGAGAGGGCGTTAGTCTCTTTTCTCATTTTGATTTCATATAAATGTTTGTATATTCTGTCCCTCAGTCTCCTCTCCATTTTTCTTATGTAGAAACAGGGGCAGAATATACATAGTGCACAATATACCGTCTGTGTTGTACAACAACTGAAACTGTTTTTATAGCGACCATCTGGTTGTAAAATGTCATTTCTTGGCACACCAGAATATTGGGGCAGTAGGGACAACAACCACACTTTTTCATCTCCATAAAATCAATGTTTTGTCTATGTTAGGATTTGGACCATCTGTTTTCTATTATTGTTTTCAAATTCCTGCCCTGTGGATGTCGGGGGGGGGGGGGTTATGGGAGGCTTGTAGTGAGCATAGGGAGTTGTATTGGCAACTCGTCCTAGAGTACAATAAGCCCCCAGGTTTGAACAAAAATGTTTCTTTAGCCTCAGTACTTAAAATGAGGTCAGCAAGATTGTAATGTTTTCAACTGCAGGTTTATTAATGTTGCATAATGTTATTTTAAAATATCATATTATTTTACAACATTATTTTATGATTACAACTTTACATATTTTTATATTCAGTATTCAGCATTTCCTTCGTATGGATAATTTGCTGTTTTCTTTGTTTCTAAGCTGAGGTATGCAATTACTGATTTTACCCACAAGATGGATTTCATGGAAGATGTAACCATTTTATTTATGGTTTTATGGCTGTTTAACTATTAAATAAGGTGGTGTACCTAGTAGGATGATTATAATGTGATATAATGTGATATAATTGTATAGCTGAATGTTAATATTTGATTAGTGCTGTTTAGCTATTGGATGCCTTAAAATGACATGACTATATATATATATGGTTCTACCTCACATAAACGAAACACCACAACACCGACAACGCAATCACCGACACCACATAACCGACAGTACAAAAACACGAAATCCCACATGCCCGACAACGAAATAACCGACGGTACACAAACACGAAACCTCATACACTTCACACACCACAATCAACAACCAAAACACATTCCCCGTCCAGAAACCACATACACAACACAAGCACACCAAAATCCATACAAACCCACACTAAACCTCACATACACAACTACCTACAACCCTAACCCAAACCCTAACCCTAAGGTCCGTCACTACCAGACACTTACCTGGCCCGCTCCTAACCCTAACTCACTTATCCCGCCCTAACCCAAACACAATCACTACCGCACACTTACCTGACCCGCTCCTAACCCTAACTCACTTATCCCACCCCTAACCCAAACACAATCACTACCACACTTACCTGACCCGCTCCCTAACCCTAACTCACTTAACCCACCCCTATCCACACTTACCTTACTCGCACCCTAACGTCCGTCACTACCGCATACTTACACAGCCTTTTCCCATGTCGGCATCCTCGGCGTCGGTGCTTTCATCCGTCGGGTCGGTCTTCTGCTTGTCGATCTTCTAGGTCCCGTCGCGTCGGTCTTCTGCGCTGTCGATCTTCTGGGGCTCGCGATTTCCCTGTCGATGTTCCGGCGTGTCGTTAAAGTGAGGTAGAACCATATATATATATATATATATATATATATATATATATATATATATATATATATATTCATTAATTACATGACTGGGTATGCATCTGATGAAATTTTTTATGAAAACGCAAAGATTTGGGAGCGTTTATGTGTTTATCCTGTCTGCGTGCTTATCGTGTTTACATTAAAGCCTTCTGCTTTGTATTAGTTTGGCTTAGTGCTTCTGTTTACTGGTGACATTTTACCAAGTTTTTTTCTCCTTTTTGTCCTGTTATTGTTTTCATAGTTTCAGCCATGGGTGGCATTGATATTGTACCTCTGCCATCTAGGACTTCCTCACTTCTGATGTTAGTCATGCAAGGGCCTCCCAAAACTGGCAAAAAATGATGAGACATTTATTAATCACCTCTAACATCAAGCTGTCTATGAATTTTGTAGGATAGCCACATTTTAAAAACATATTCTTCAGCAATATGCACTCATCCCAAAAGGCAGTATAATTTATGGTAATTCGGGCTGCCCATACAAACTGGCCTTTGACCACTGTCCTTTTCTGTGTTCTAAGGTGCAAACTGTCAAAATGGATAAAACTGTTTGAAATAGTAGGTTTCCTATAGATTTTGGTGGTGAATATTCTGTTTATATTGTCCTTGACCAACCATATATTCAAGTAAGCTATATTTCCATCATTACTCTCATGGGTGAATGCAAGAAGCTTGGTTGTTTGTTTAATATATGACAAAAATGGGGGATGTCGTGAGCTTCACCATCTCACAGGATAAAAATATCATCCAATAAATGTGTGCAAAATCTATATAATGCAAAAAAGGGGAGTTAAACAAATTTTTTTCTACCATTGTATCATAATAATGTTGGCAAAAAGACCCCTATACGCTGCACGCATGTCTACCCTTGTTTGTTGCAAGAACAAGTAACCTCTAAATTTAACAAAATTATTTTTGAGTACAATCTCCAATAACTTGACATAGACATTAACCTGGCCTTGTGGTATATTTTTCTCAAACAAAAATTCCGAAAATCATTCCAGTCCTAGGTCGTGGGGCATGACCGAATACAAGTCCTTGACATCCACAGCAATAATAATATATGTGTCTTTAAAGAGATGGTTATTCATTTTTTTATAAAAATTCCACGAATCACTGCAAACATATGCCTCCTGAGTGACCAAACTTTTTTATCTCATGTCTAAGAATTGGCCACGGGATGGGTGATAGAACCACGGCCATCAACAATTGGTTGCATTAGTGGTTGTTCTTTATTTTTATGTATTTTAGGCAAACCAAACATATGGGGAATCTTAAGATGCATCACGTTTAGATAGTTATAGTCATCAATCAAAATTTGTTGGTCAATAAATAAGTCATTGAGCTTTCCCTTTATCCTATTGTATGCAACATTGAACTTATTCACAGATACATCCTTGCAGGTGTCAATGCAAAAATTTACCTCATTTTCATATTATAGTCACACTCATTCATTACGACTAGCCCACTCCCTTTATCAGGTTTTATGGTCCTGATTTCTTTGTTTCTTCATAAATCATTTAATCTTACTGTTTCTTCTGTAGAAAGGTTGGTGTTTTCTCCTATAAGAGAATACCATTTGTGATTATGTGGGGCCAGGCCCGCAAGTAGTGTTCAAAAGGGGCAGGAATTTGAAAACAATATTAGAACACAGATAGTCCAAACCCCAACATAGACAAAGCATTAAATTTATGGGGATGAAAAATTGTGGTGTTGTCCCTACTGACACAATATTCTGGTGTGCCATGATATTACATTGAACAACCAGGTGGTCGTTATAAAAAACAGATTCAGTTGTTGTACAACAAAGGCAGGATATTGTGCACTATGTATGTTCTGCCCATGATCCTACATAGGGAAAAATGGAGAGGAGACTGAGGGACAGAATATATGAACATTTTTATGAAATCAAAATGAGAAAAGAGACTAACGCCCTCTCAAACACATAAAATGTTACCCACATCACACGTTTAAATTTAGCATTTTGGGACAGATGCCTTCTAACAGTAATGAAAGTTCATGGACCCTATCACTTGAAAATGTGAATTATATTGGCAGTTGCGTTTGAATGCCAATAACTGGCCTGGACTCAATGAACATTTTTCAATAACATGTTTGTTTAAGTTAAAAGCACTGGAAAGATGAGCCCTAAATATAAAACACACACACATATATATATATATATATATATATATATATATATATATATATAAAACATTTTTTTTTTTTGCTTTTACTTTTTTATTTTATTTTATGGGGAATGCATTATGTTTCTATTTCTGTATTTTATTATTTGTTGCAATTTTTGTAAATAGTACTGACTTAGAGTTATGCAATGATTTTTTTTCCAGTGGCTTCTTTAAGATGATGTTTCAGTCCCTGGGGTCTTGGCAGTCATGTGATTGACCACAAATCCTTTAAAACGAGTGTGTGAGTGTATACTTCCAGCATTATCTGATAAAGTTCATGTATTTTTGAACAAAAGCACTAGTCTTTCATTGTTTTTAAACAAGTTTTTATTTTAAAAGGCTTCTGGATTAAAGTTCTTGTGGATTTTATCTACAGCAGTTAGTTTTGTTGGGTCTTCCATGTGTATTTCACCTGTGTTTCTTCAGTTTGTTTTTTTTTTTTTGCCTATTTTATAGGATGAAGCAAGAGCACATAGCAGAAGCACAACAGTGGTCTGAAATGACAGGACAACCATTACTAAAAAGGTCTGATATGACATGAAGACCAGGGCCAGAGAGTATTTTGTTGGGCAGGAAATGCTGGTGTTTTTTCCTTGTTCAACACAATAAACTGTAATCAATTGGGGGAGGGGGTAATTTCATGATTGCAAGAAAGGTAACTGATGTTAACTATATGCTAAAGTTGTTACACAGAAGCTAGAAACACAAATTGTGCCATATTAACATGACAAAGCCCCACCACGATAGAGAGATACTGGTACTCAATAACTGCGGTGGGTTACAGGAAGAATCAAATAGGGTTTTGTGTGATTCATTACGTGAGGCTTAGTATGACACCTCAGTGGATGAGGTGGCCCTTTCACAGCAACTCTTTCCTATGTAGATTCAGAATATTTGAGCAGAACTGCAGATGTATGAGGACATGTTTAGTGGTAGGCCAGGGTGTATTCTACCTGATGCACACCTAATGCACATAGGGCTTCAGTGTCTCATCACATAAGTCCCTTACGGTCAGTTGTCAATCTCCTCTCCGGTCCAGCTGGTGAATCTGGGAATCTTGAGGCAATGTTACAACTGCCTCATGTACACAGACAACCCTCTCCTCCTCCCAACAAATTCCAACACATGTGAGAGATGCAACCATATAGCCAAACTGGAGGCTAAACTCTCTCAACTCAGTACTGGCATAACCAGTCAGGAGGAGAAGGAAACCACACTCACTACAATTCCAGTCTCACATAGACCTACCACGACAGCAAACCAAACACATAATCACACAAAAACATACTCGGAGGCTCTAAATAAAGATCTGCCAAAGCAGCAGAGACCTCCAAAGCAGACACCCAAGCAGCTGCTACCCCAAAACAAAACACGTGCAACACATATCTCACAAAGCCAGTGTGCCGAACAGTCACAGCCCTTAAGACTAAACAACACACCTGATACACTTGCAATAGGTGACTCTATCGTCAGGCACACTGACGTCCCGCTCACCAGGCTGAACAAGGAGAGGGTCACAGTGAGCAGCCTGTCGGGCGCTAGGATCCGCCACATAACACAAGCACTCAGGTCACTCCAAGGCAAGTACAAATATGACTCAGTCATTGTCCATGCTGGTGTGAATGACCTGAGACGTACCTCCCTGGACTACATGAAAAGAGACATAAAGGAGCTCTCTGAGCATGTAGCCCAGGCCGGTATGACCCTGACCTTGAGTAGCATCTTACCCTCACCAAGAATGATGCCACAATATGAAGACAAGATGATCAATTTCAACAACTGGCTTAAGTACTGGTGTCATTCAAAGGGGATCCAATGCCTGTCAGCTTGGGATGATATGCTCGACAAGCCACGATGCTTCACTAGGGATGGCTTGCACCTGTCACCCTGGGCTTTTGGATATTGGCAAAGGCTCTTGCTACCCCCATAGTGCCTTTTTAGGCAAGGCTCAAAAGACAAACCCACCTCTATAGGTATCACAAGGGATAAGAAACTAAGAGTAATGCTACTCAACGCCAGAAGTCTAAACCTCAAGATGCATGCACTCGAAACTCTCCTTAGCATGGAGAACATCGATATCTGTGCAGTAACAGAAACCTGGTTCAGGGCTCTCGAGAGCACCCCAGCACTACCAGGTTATACCTCATACCATGCTTTTCGGCCCCAGAACTTGGACCGAACCACAAAAGGAGGGGGAGTATCGATATTCATCAAAGATACCCACACCTCCAGGTTGGTGGCAAAGCACGAAGCATCAGAGACTATCCATGTGCAACTAACAGTGGGAAAATCTGCCTTCCAGTTTATAGCCTGCTACAGACCACCCTCCCAAACCCAGGAAACCCACTCGGCCTTTCTGAGAACACTGGAAAATATGAAGGTCTCTCCAAGCACCATTATATTGGGCGACTTCAACTACCCAAACATAGACTGGGAGCATTACTCTAGCTCCAACACCCTAGCCCAAAGGTTCCTAGAATTTATAAACTCAAATGCTATGGAACAACTTGTTACCACTCCCACAAGAGGAGAAAACATACTGGACCTGATCATCACCAACATGGGGACTCTATGCTCCAGACCAGAAGTGTATCCCTCACTGGTAAGATCAGACCATAAACTAATCTCACTGGATATTCACATCCCGACCCCACCCTCTGCCCAGAAAACCACAGTGAAAAACTTCTCTAAATCAAATTTCACACTCCTCAAAACTAAGTTGGAATCCTTCAAAGCCCCCGGGCCTGTGGAAAATACGACCCAGACCGCAGAATCCTTTATAAATGCATTCTATGAACACCTTCAGGAATGCATGGATCATGTGATCCCAAATAAAACCAAGACCCAATCCTCCAAAGGCAGACGTCCTGTCTGGTGGACACCAGCCATAAACAAACTATACAATAGAAGGAGGAAGCTACTAAATGATAGAGCAAAATCCCAAAAAGGGAAGGCATCACTGATCAGTATTAGCAAAAAACTATGGGCACTCATAAAATTGTCTAAGGCCAGCTTCGAGAGAAAAATTGCACAGGACACTAAGGATAATCACAAGGCTTTCTTTAGTTATGTTAGGAACCTGGGTGGTATTTCCCAGATATGCTCAGAATTAGTCCAAAATGACAAAAAATACACTGAACCCACAGACATTGCCAACATCCTAGCTGACAGGTTCAGCGCAAACTTCTCCCACCAAAAGGGCAAATATCTATCCCAGCAGAGTGCTGCCCCCCTGACATCTCAGATGCTCAGGTAAGAGCCGCCCTCTCCAAAGCAAAAAACACAGCATCAATGGGACCAGATGGTGTCCCGGGCTGCGTCCTACATGAACTCCAAGAAGAGCTAAACTCAAACATAAAACTACGTTCAATCTCAGACTTACTACAGGATATGTGCCCAAAGAGTGGCGTTCAGCAACAGTGGTCCCTCTCCATAAAGGTGGTGCCTCAACGGATCCTGGAAACTATCGCCCCATAAGCCTGACTAGCTTGGTCTGCAAAGCTATGGAAAGGATCATCATGGACCTCATAAATAAAGATATTGGAGACCTACAGACACTGGATCCTACCCAGTTCGGCTTTGTTAAGGGCAGATCCTGCCTCTTAAACCTGGTTGATTTCTTTGAAACAGTCACCAAGGCCACTGACAAGGGGAAGGTGGTCCACACAGCCTACCTGGACCTCGCAAAAGCCTTCGATACAATACCCCACTCGGGCATTATAGATAAGCTCACCAGCTTAAATATAAACCCCTATGTCACTAGATGGATTGCAAACTGGCTCAAGGACAGAACCCACATGGTTAGAATTGCTGGAGCCATGTCAGACTCCAAACCAGTTACAAGTGGTGTCCCACAAGGCTCAGTCCAGGGACCTCTCTTGTTCGGTATATATTTCTCGGAGGTACAGGCCAACACGGAAGGACTGTGGCTGACCAAGTTCACAGATGACTGCAAACTGGGCACCATAATCGATTCTCCAGCCGACACAAGCATCCTCCAAAAGGGCCTCATAGAAACAGACAACTGGTGCCAGAGCCATGGCCTCAAGCTAAATGCCAAAAAGTGTATAGTCATCCCCTTTGGCAAAAACAAAGTGCCCACAAATTACCACATAGGTGGTAATCCATTAAGTACAGAAGAAGTAATTAGGGACCTGGGGACCCAAGTTGATAGCAGTCTCTCATTTGACAACCACGTGGTCAAAGTGGTTTGAAAAACATTTTATATAGCCCACCTAATCATGAAGGGATTCACATCTAGATCAGGGGAGGTCATCATGCCTCTTTACTCATCCCTCATCAGGCCCATAATTGAGTACAATGACCCTTTTGGGATGTACCTTACCAGACACCTGCAGCAACTGGAAAGACCCCAAAAGTACCTCACCAAGAGGATCAAAGGGCTCAAACAGATGCCATATGCTGCCCGGTTAAAGAAACTCTAGCTCTACTCAGTGGCATACCGCCTGTTCAGAGGCGATCTGTGCCTGACGTATAAAGCCATGTCCAACCCGGAATTAATGTACATGCTGCACCTCAGAAAATCCAAATCCCATCAAGCTACGCCCTCGAGAGACTTGAACCTCAGCACTGAAATAAATAGGACATGTTGGAGGGACAGATTCCTAACCCAGAGGCTCCCTTCACTTTGGAATAAAATCCCAGTCCAGGTTAGGCAGAGTCCCTCATTGACTCTCTTCAAGAGGAATCTTGATGAGTGGATGGGAGATTGTAGGTTTACCCCGGGTATCACTTCTGTGTCACTGTTAGACAGAGGCACAGAATACTAACCTCGAAAAAGGGCATAGCAAAATAAATTTAAAATGGGTGGCGAAAGCCAAACACATTCTGGCTAGGCTTATAAATGCCCTGAGGGCAGATAGCCTAGTATGAACCTATGAACCTATGACTAAGAAATTTAAGCAAATTTTCAGAGAGGAAATGCAGAATAGGTTAGATTTGGGGTAATCCAGAAATCCAACAGTTCCTATGCCTAACTGGTGGTACTGAGGCCAAAGGAAGATGGCAACTCCAGGTTCTGAGTAGATTATATTAAACTGAATAGTCATGCAGAGTCAGATGTTTACTCTATGTGCATTACAAATGGAATCTTAGAGCACTTGGGTGGGTATAAGTATCTAACTACAAATGATATGATGTAGGGTTACTGACAGATATCCTTGACACATGCAGTGAGGGGAAAGATCAGCTTATGTGACTCCTTTTTGGTTATATGAGGTCAGTAAGATGCTATATGGATGAAGAATGGAGCAACATATTTCCAGAAATTTGTAGATTGACATCCTAGCTAACGCTAAGAAACTGTACCCTTGCTTACTTGGATTGTATTGCAGTCTATAGTCAGTCCTGACAAAAACATGTTATGGAATGTAGTGGGCAAAATAAAAAGGGCAGACGTAACTATTAAGACCAATAAGTGTTAGTTGGAAATGACAGAAGTATTTTGTCTGGGTCAAACAGTGGGTGGTGGTAAGACTTGGCCAGAGACCACCAAGACTGAGGCCATTCTGACATGGCCTACCCCTGCCACTAAGAAGCAGGTGAGGGCATTTCTAGGGACAACGGGATACTATAAGACATTTGTCCTTCACTATTGTGTGATAGCCTTCTCCTTATAGTCCTTACCAACATGAAAAGGCCAGCTAAGGTCTTCTGGACTTCAGCCTGTGAGCAGGTATTCTATACACTTAAAAAGGCCTTGAGTGGATCATCTGTGCAAGTCAGTCCTGACCATAATCAAGAATTTATTGTGCAGTTAGATGCTTCAGACCATGTAATGAGGGTTTGTACTTAGGTTTCCATAAAAGTGGAAAACCATCCCTTAATGCAGCATAGCTGCAGACTCCTGTTTGGGGAGAAACCTTATATAGCTATAGAGAGGGAATATCTGGGTATAATTTGGGCCCAACAAAGCTTAGCTTTACCTGTATGTTAGAAAGTTCGCTAGGGTTACAGGGCTCAATTCATTAAAGTGGTTACATAGGGTGATCAGGTAAAAATTAATATATTTTTAGGAGTTTAACATTGCAGTTCTATAGAATAACTATCCAGCATAAATGCTACGTAAAGAAAGGGAACATGATAGGGTAACAAAACAGTGAACTCTTTTTCAAGCATGGGAGTGTCAAGAAAATTTGCGTGAGGTCTAGGAATAAACTAAATATATGCATACTTTTTCAGTGGCATGAAAATATATGAGAACATGCAACTACCTTCTATGCAGTGTATAAAAAGTATATGAAGTTTGTAATTACAGTCTGTTGGGAAAAACAGAAATTATACATAAAATGTGATATATATAGCAGACATAAAATACAAAAATGTGCTTGTTTTGCTCTATTACAATATGTGTGACTAGTTATAGACCAAAAAACTGAAGGCAAGAAGAGAGCAAATAAACAAATGTCTTAAGGACACAGCTAGCCAAGAGCAGGAAAACAAAGGCATTACTAGGTAAATATGAAGCTCTGCTTAATTGCTTCTGTGATTTCTGTATGGAAAAGATATAAGCTAAATAACTGCATGAGCTGCAGAAAATAGTAGATAAAGAGTCAAAGTGTTACACTGAAGCTTGAGGTGTACAGACCTGTGGATCTGTTCCTGCATTTATGCCTCTGCATGTGATGTGTTATGGAAATTCAGCCATTGTACCTTAGGCTCCAGTAATTCTGCATTCTTTTAGCAATAGATAGCTAAAAGAATGTTTAGCTGTAGACAGGTGCTTCCTTTATTATATTTGTTCAAAGTGGTTATTTTTTGTTTTCTCTTTGAATTTTTATATTTTATAAATCTCTGCACATTAACTGTTAAATGTGCAACTTATTTTATTCCCTCTTAATTAAAATGTGTCTTCACTTTTAAAAACTTGTGGCTGGTCATCTACTTAGTTAGAGGATATTTATTGCTAAATGGTGACAAGGTTTTGGCCCCCACCTCTAATTCACCAGACTGGTTTGCTGCACACTATCATTTGTGTTTATAATTACTTGTATTATTAACAAGAATGAAATGGTAACTGTGAGGTGCTCAGCCAGGTAATTTAGGGTAGAGGCAGTTTCTTATCTGGAGTCAGTACAGAAAACTGTAGTGCTTGGGGATTCCAGCATTTGTCAGCAATGATTTTGCTGTGTGTGTGTGTGTGTGTGTGTGTGTGTGTGTGTGTGTGTGTGTGTGTGTGTATACATGTATATGTAATAATTCATTGCAAGTACATTTGCTGAGGGTATGTGTGTATACATCTATATATAAAAGTTTATTCAAAGTATAGCTGTCATTGGTAAGTGAGGACTAGAGGACTAGAGGGACTAGAAGTTAGTCATCTAGTTGGCTATGTCACTTTACTGAAAAATGTTGTTAAAAATTTTCTTTATCTTATGTTTCACCAATATTGAAATGAATTATAAATCATCATGTTGTACAGGGTGTGATGTCCCCACCCTGGCCCAGTAATCAAGGAGCCCAAATCCTCACCACTGACACTGGAAAGGGACATTCACTTAGAACAAAAATGGATATACCCAGTATTTCCAGATGCATCTCTGCATCAAGCACAATTTTTCCTAAGAGCACACAGTGATCACACTGAATATGGGGTCTTGATTTCTCTATCTGTCTCCCTCCAGGTGCCCAGCAAGACTCCCCACTGCACAGCTACAAAGTTGAGACCTCAGCCGAGTGTCCAAGCCAAGTTCTCCAGCACCCTCTGTGTGAAACCAGTGCTTCGTGTTCCCGCTACAAACAGCTGACACACACACACACACACACACACACACACACACACACACACACACACACACGCACACACACGCACACACACACGCACACACACACACACACACACACACACACACACACACACACACACACACACACACACACACACACACTCTTTGAGATTTGATTTTCTCACACACACACACACACACACACACACACACCTGGGAAAGGCTGGCACAGATTTACTAGCTATGCTCCCTTCTGCCCATACTATAAGGTAGTTACGCTGCCACCTGACATTCCAAAGCCAGCTACTCTAATCCTCTTGCAAGGATACCCAATTATACTGAGTGAAATTAATATTAATACAAATGGTAGTTTGACCAACAGCAAGGATATCAGGAGTGGCCAGAGCCATCACAAAATATACATCTATAAGTACTCTCAGAGATAAAAATATTCTTTAAAGGCCCAGCCACAATTTCCCAACCTGAAATTGAGTAAACCGATTACATGTGTTATAGATAAGGCATACCTGCAAAATAACTTGACTAAATTGACCATTTGGACACAGGAGAATACTATGCTGATAAATACATCAAAAACTAAGCATATGAGATTTATGAGACATAAATTGAAAGGTGAATATTTAATACAGCACACAGTGATTGAAACTGTAGGCTCATTTAAAGACCTGGGTATATGGGTAAATCCAGCTATGGGTTTTTCTAATCATATCAACCAATTGGCTAATGATACTTATAGAAATTATAGGTTGTATAAAATGATTCGTACAGGCTAGGAAGTCAAAAATGATGAAGTAATTGTTTGTTAGTTACATTAGACCTAAACTTGAGTATGGAATGACAATATGGAAACCGTATAAGAAAACAAGCATGAGTAAACTGGAAGGAGTACAGCATAAATATACCAAGGGCATCCATGGATGTGAAAATTTAAGTTATTATGAAATACTAAAATGTCTGAACTTGTACATAGTCTCTTACAGATATCTAAGAGGAGATCTTATTCAGGAATATAGGACATTTAGAGACAACTACCTCTGGGAATGTTTGGGGTTATCAAAACTTACTACAGAATCATCATACAACCTATGTAGAAGATTCTATAATAATGATAAGTGTACTAATTAGTTTCTCTGACAGAGTAGTTGATGCATGGAACAGGCTACCAAATTGCATTAAAGCAAATACTAGTTTAAATATTGTTAAGAACAACCTGGACACTTATTATGGGAACATGTGTTTTGGTTTATTGGCAAGCTAGAAGGGCAATAATGCCCATGCTTGAAATATCTTTACTATATATGTATATGTACAATGAAAAGTTTAAATATAATTAATAATAAATAATAAAAGAACATGAAAATATGAAATATCTATTTACAATAAACAGCAGAGTTTCAATCACAGGAAATATTAAAATAACACAGATGAATAGATTCAAACAGATACAGAAAAAATATACTTAACTAAGTCTCACAATACATTTTCCTGACTGATCTAAAGAATTACTATTCCTTGATCATTTACTAGAGCAAGGCAAGATGAAGTAGTTTAGGGGTCCTTCTATGCCAGGTTCCAAGAAACAGACTGCACTGAGACTTCAGTCTCACCTAGTATTAAGACATCATTTTTAGTGATGGATTACAAAATGACATCACATACATCCGGTCATCTGATTTCTGGTTCCCATGCTACCCCCCCTGGTCTAGATGCTGTCAGGATTTAGCACATATGTGTCAATAATACGCACACACAGAGCCTTGCTAAGATCTGCTGCAGCTCCTGGAAGACATAAAACAATTTCAAGTCTCCACCCTTCCAGAGTAGCAATTAGTTCACCCCAAAACAAATGCAGAAGGCTTCCTAGTACTATCTTTTGTCTCTGGCTGCATTAAGAACTGTAAGATACAATATTTCAAGTCTCCACCCTTCCAGAGTAGCAATTAGTTCACCCACAAAACAAAAGCAGAAGGCTTCCTAGTACTATATTTTGTCTCTGGCTGCATTAAGAACTGTAAGATACAATATTTATGGCCTAAGCCAGGTAATTTAATTTTGAACTATTTTCAAAGTTAGGTGGATTGAGAATAACCTATTCTCTTGTAGTAGCCTTTGTTAAAACATTTACATTTAAACAGTTACAATAATACATGTATATTTTTTTTCTGTCCAGCCGGGCACACTGTTGGTACACTTTTAACACAAGCAACTTTACAAATACATTTTTCAACACAAGCACCTGTACACATCAGTTTGATATACAAATCACATATAATTCTTTACAAAATTCCAGCTAGCTGTGCTGGCATACATTACACATCCACTACCCTACTTCTCCTGGCATAGCTGGCAATACCTCACATCATCACATCTAGTTCCAATCTGCAGTATTAAGGTGTGCAGGACTTTGGCCCCCATGAAAATAATGAGTTTTTTTTAACTGATAACACTTTTCTAATTTATGTTTTTATCCTGAAATTGCATTTCTCTAGGTTTTGTTTGAGGAGAGAACTTTTTTAAGGAAACAACTTTACCACTTTAAAGGTTGCTTCTTTCTTATTCCAGTAATGCTCAGATGTTTCTAAGTATAAATATAAAAAGAAGATAATCTTCCCTCTTTCTCTTTTTTCTCATATCTAGCATCTTCCTAACAACTTTCTCTTTTATTTATGAATACTTTTGTATATTCCAATGTATACAGACTATAGGCATGACACCAGTCCTCAGTGCCTGCCTTTACCTAATTTGCTTTTAACAACTCTTCTACTTTATGTTTTTTTAGCAAGTTGCATAAATATTGCACATTTAGAGGAATTTCAGTGGCTTAGATTATGTCTGTTGGGTGAAGCTAAACTATTGCTGATGTACCATGAGTGTAGATAAATGCTAAAGATACATTGAGGTTACAGATTAACAAAAAATTATCTACACATTGTACATTGGACATAAAAGTAACAATATTTGAGACAGCAAGCATTACTGATACATAACAGAGAACCCAGAGGTGTTCTGAGATTTAATGATGCTGATGGAGGACATCATTCCCCAGTAGCACCCACTTTGGAAGGATAATGTATTTATTTGCATTTGTTATAGTTTCATAGGTTTATAGGAACTTACTAGGCTATTGATCTGTAAGGATCTTAAGAAGTCTTGCCTTACATTCCCATGGTAATTATTATCCCTTATTTTGCAATATGAATATAGAAAGATGAGCCAAACAAGTATATTTTGGGGCAATTACATCTTTTCCATATCCATGAGGGCCAATGGTGCTGAAACAGGGGTGAATTTGCAGTTACCCATCCATTGATCCAAATTACTTTAGTATAAAGTAAGAGCAGTACTCTGCTTTATGAGGAGTAAAAGACAAGTTCCACAGGAGTGGTATACTCAGTGATATATACACATCCTTCCAGTATGTTCTATTAATTTAAAAAAAAAAAAATGTTTAGGTCCCTTGAGCAGCTGTTTGTGACAAAATTGGACTTGTGAATCTGCAATAAGTTTGCCATAATAGGGTTTGTTGAGGCTCTATATGAGAGGCAGAGGTCTCACTAACCTGTATGATACTGAGGAAAGAGGCAAGGCTTTGAGATAGTCTGCATAATTTTTATGATTTAGGCCCTTGATTTTTTATACTGAGAAAGATTTTTGGGAATTCCATTTGAGACAAGTGATTGGGCAGATACATAAGGGGCATTATGCTCAATGTTTGGCCTGAGTGACAAGTACATTGGAAACATTATGTCCCTGGATCTGGACACCATACCGTTAAATATAAGCTGTATGATGAAAAAGAACTTCCTTACAGTAGTGAATACATGATAGTAAGAGAGTTGATTGTCAACATAGGTTCCCAGATCTCTAACTATGGGATCAATTTTCAAAGGCGTATTGTCAATATGACAGTTACAAGAGGAGTCATTATTGTCAAAGAAAACAGTTATACTTTTTTTAAATGCTTTATTGAATTATCACTCAAGACATAAGCACACATTAATGAAAGAGAAAACAAGCAATATTAATGTTTTTTTCATGCATTATGCATTACACGTTTTCATTCTTTATAACTGTCATCTACTGCAACATTACATGCATTTGTCAATTACTACCTTCTCTTAAACCCCACTCTTTCTCATGAGTATTATTCTGCATGCATTGTACCGCAAATTCTATTTATTTCTATGTAATTTGCTCCTTGCATTTTCTAAAGATCCCACATCCAATTATTTTATCTCTGTAACAATATTCAATACTTCAATTACAGCTGGTTTAGATACTGAATTCCATTTTTAGTAATTGCTTTTTTGGTAGCCAGTAGCACTATACTTAAAAAGGCCTTACTATATCTAGGCAATTTAGCTCCTGTGCCCCAATTCAAAATAACAATTTTCCATAATTACAGATATTTGGTTCCCCACTATTTCTGATAGATATACATTCCTTGGCATTAACATTTACTTTTGTGGTTTTGACACCAACTATTTGTTTAGGATAGGTGCTCTTGTAGGATCCTGGTGTACTCTGGAGATTTTATACTGGCACCAAGTTTGCAGTCATCTGCAAACTTGACCAGCTACATACTGTTAACATTAGCTTTGAACTTTAAGAAGTAAATGCTGAAGAGGAGAGACCCAGGAACTGAGCCTTGCAGCACTCTGACTCTCTTCTGAGAAGGTAAAGCCCCTATCCTTACTTCTTGGGTTCTATTTGTGAAATAGTTCACTATTCAATGAGTTGCACAGGGGTTAACATATAGCTGGAAGAGTTTATCTATGATGCCCAAGTGTAAAATGGTGTCAAACACCTTTGTGAGGTCCAGATATACAGTGTGCACTGATCTGCACTCATCCATTGCCACAGTGACTTTTTCAAAGACATACCAGGTTAAGTAGACAAGACCGGCCCTTCATGAATCTGAACTGGGTTGAGTTAAGTGTCTGTAGGTTACCTATATCCCTGTTTATTAGTTCCATAGTGTCCTTTTCATAGCATTACACATTAAACTGGTAAGTCTTATGGGTCTATAATTACCCGAGTCTATTGAAGGCCCACTTTTATGCAAGTGAATGATTATTGCTGTACTACATTTATCCTGCACAAAACTTCTGTAGGGGAGTCTGACAATTCATAGTTTAGGCTAACCAATGGGCAGCTTGGTATGTTATCCACCCCCATAGATGTAATGATCCTAGCCTTAGATAGTGCCTTGAGAACTTGCTCTTGGGAGAGTTGAGGTGGATAAAGACGCAGGTATATGATCTGAGAATAATGAGTGAAAAGGGAGGTGAAATTAGAACAGAATTTTTCAGCCAGTGGACTGACTATATAGTTCTATGGGTCTGATTATGTAATTTTATTCACTATTAGCTCTGTGCAGCACTGAGCATTGTTTCTGAGCTTTCTTGCATAATTAAAGATGGTTTTGGGCAGGATTCACGAAGCCTCCGTGTAAGAGTTATAACTCTTACACGGAGGCTGCAGTTAAACGGAGTGATGTCAGCATGCTCTGCATATTCATGAGAGCATGCTGAATCACACCTAAGGCTAACACGGTCCATGGAAGACAGTAGGGGGCATGTCCGTAGGCCGGGCCCTGCAAGCGGACACGCCCCCAGAAGAGTAAAAGTGCCCAAAGTAAACACCCACGATAGAGTCCATGGAAATGTGAATAAACACAACACAACACATGCCCCCACAGACTATGAACATAAAATATATAAATGAACATGTTATATGTTTTTATTAAATCGTAAAGATGTTTACCCGTGAGTGCGCTCATTTGCGTGGGCGTGCCCGTAGCTTAGCCACAGTTAGCAGTCAGTGGAAAAGCATATAAGAACTAAATATGCAAAGTAAGCCAAGAAGCAATAGCGTAGCGGTAGAGATGTCGGCTGAAGAGCAGGCATCCATGGTTCGAGCCCCCACAACATCAATTTTCATTTTTAGTAAAATAAGCATGAAACAAGTCCCTGACAAATATGTACACATATAAAATCATATTTTATGTAAAATGTAATGAAATAGTCCATTTATTTTGAAGAAATGTGAGATAACAAAACAATAAAAAATGTGAGATGTGACTATAGCTGAGCTACAATTTAACAAGGTGAGTGCATTTGCCCGTAGGTGAGCAGTGGTTTAACAGGTGCAAAATGAGTGCCCGTAGGTGAGCAGTGGTTTAACATGTGCAAAATGAGGGCCCGTAGGTGAGCAGTGGTTTACACACTGAAACGGTGTTTCCCGAGCTGAGCTGAGCGTAATAAGCATGCTGACAGCCAAATGGGGCATAAACCAGCATAACCCGTTTGCGCGGAGCTGCGTACCACGCTAATAAGCTAACCGGCAGGCAACGTTGAGCAAGCTGTAACAAAACTGCCTTTACACAGACACACCCCCTAGCTTGTCTAGAAAGTCATAAAATATAAAAATCAGTGGCCAGGTTTGAACCCAGGATACCATGCACCATAGTCAAGGTACTGAACCACTAAGCCACAGCAGCTGTACTTAGAAATGCAGTAATAGCAAATATATAGGAATGAATAGAAAGTGGAGCATGACAGAGCAAGTTTTGTGAAGTTGATACAATTCCAAAATGGCCAATCACAGATAAGTGCGGGAAAAACGGCATATATAAGCCCCATAGGCAGGAATACACAGCATAAACGATTGCAGAACTGACTTGCAGCCAGAATGTCAGGAGTAGGAGAGGGTAGTTGCTTTCGAGCACAGAGGTGGGGCATTGAGGAGTCCAGATACATGGTCTGGCTCCTAGTCCACAATCATGAGGCCCAACTCATACAGGGCCAGGTCCTGTGGGGAGCATATAGGGCTGAGGCGTGGGACCGGTTGGCTCATGATCTCACCAGTGCCACAGGGATTCCAAGGACTGATGAGCAGGTCCGTCACCACCATGCGGACCTGAAGAGACGCAAGCAGGACCAATTGAACCTTTGAATCCAGGAGGCCCAGCAAATGCCCAATGCCCCACTACTGAGTAAGTTACATTTAATTATGTATGTAAGAAATTAAACTAGCTGATATTATGGAGATGTGTATTCCAATATTACTTCATTTATATTACAGCTGCAGGTGTCCGTTCTGTGAACCGCAGAGCTTATGGCGATAGGCTGGTGCGGTTGTGCCACCAGGCAGGTCAGTAATCCACTCCCAGTAACTGTAAAGAAATATAAAAGTATGACAGTTAGCAAAAGAGTGCAGTGTAGTCACTAAGTAATAAAATGTGTAAGTAACAGTTGAAAAGTGTTTGCAAGTATTGCTTGATTACAAAAGTGTGTTGCAGTCTGTAATCCAAACAGAAAAATGAAAATGTCTGAAATAAAGTCTGAAATAAAGATGCCCCACCTGTAATATAATAGTACACAACCTGCAGCAGGCTAAAAAGTACAGCTGCAGAAGATGAGCAAATCACATGTGTGAAATATATCCCTGTTGAAATACTGAAACATGACAGAAGTGAGACTGCTGGAAAGGATTGTAATAACTACAGGTAAAACATGTCAATAAAGCCTAGAAGTAAGTACCATCCTGAATAGTAAAATGAAAACAAGTGAGAGAGTGTGAGAAAGAGTTATGAATCCACCAATAAAGTAGTAATAACCCCTGAATAAAGTATACTGCAGTCAGTACAGAATGAAATGAATGTGACAAGTAGAACCAAACTGCGAAATGTGTTCAAAGTGTTGCTGCAGCTGGAATGTGTATCCCAAAATCTGGATATGTTGCTCTCAGTCTGCAATATGCAGATAGTATGATTGTCTGAAATACCAAACATCCACAGTTGTCTATAGCTATATAAAGCAAATGTAGCAGGATGATGTAGCTGAACAAAGCCAGATATGAACGTGTATGAATAACAATAAAATGTATATTGATGTAGCAGTAACAGTCCTATCACCAAATTGAAGTAGTTATCATATAGGAAACTGTAGTTAGAACAGTAGTGTGTATATATCTGTAGCTATTAGAAATGTACAGCATATGTATTGGTATTCGAAGGTGTTAATAATATTTTCTTCACCCCAACCTATAACCACATATAATCCATTCCACGTGAAATTGGTATGTGCAATCACAATTAACACCCCTGGACATTTGTCCTGTTGGGTCATAAATATTCGCATGTACGTTGATGCATCTGCCCTGTTCATACATCCAAACCTGATGGCCTGTTGCCATCAATCAACCCTGCATGTTGTTGGACTGTGTATTGCTGTTCAAATTATGCATGTGTTATGCCCGCTGTTCAATGGTGTGAATATCTGGGTGTTTGGTTAATGGGAATACTAATGCATGCTGTTACAACTAATTGCAAATGGTATTGTATGTTACTAACCCAAACTGTCATGACATAATGCAAAACATAGGACGAAAGAGAGGGCGGGTTCCAGCGGACCCACCTCTCCCACCTCAGCTGGCGAGTGCACCTGGCACTAGTGCCCAGTCTGGACCCTCCTCCGGTGGCCCTGTGCCACCTGCGGGTGGAAGCGCTGCAGGGGATGGGGCCCGTCCCCCCTTCTGCAAGCGTGGCCGGAGGAGCACCATCACTCACCCTCCGTAGCGTCCAGACTGTGGTGCATAGGGAGATCCGGGACTCTGTTCTTGAGCCCCTACACCAGCTTGAGGCACAGGTGGCACAACTTATGGGCATGCCTGTTGCCCGGCCTACACAGCCCCCAGCACAGCCCTGTCCTGGGCAGTGAAGGAACAGTGGCAACTGCCCATGGGTGCGGATATCAGTTCCACTGTTGCCATCTGTGGGCTCATGGGCTCTGGATATCCAAACATCCGTCCCCGTCAATTGTGTAACCCCCCCCCACACGTGTCATACACCGCCCATGTATGCGTCTTGTTTGTCTTGTCTGTTGACCTACCTAACCTACCTCCCCAGCTATACCGACTTCCTTCACCTGACATACCACTCTCACCTGAAAAAAAAAAAAAGGGCACTCTGTACCCAAAATAAAATTACGCCCCATACATAGCTGCCCATTCCGCACATATGTCTGCTGGACATGGGAACTATCAATTACAATTGGCTGTACAACAAGTATTATTGTTGTCCTGACAACTCTCTCAGGGGTGGAAGGTTTCAAATGTCACACCAAATTACATACATATGCACAGCTGTTGCTGATGAAGAAATGGGCAGCTATGGGCCTTACCTACATCCCTCCTGCAAAACCCGAGCTTGTTTCCCTACTGTCTTACCCTCTTTGTGACCCCTTTTTCACCACTTTCCTGTCTCCCCATTTTCATTTCTTTCGAAGAAAATAGCCCGGGCGTGCGCAAGAGTAAGCACATTTAAGCAGTTGTAAGCAGGTGTGAGCGGAGCTAAACGCCAGTGCGCATGCGTGAGCTCCGCGCAAACCAGCTCTAACCCGGTTCCAACTGCTTAAAACTGCCTTAGTCACTCTGATTGACAGGTCCTGTAGTCAGTTCAAAAGCAAAATAAAATCCTACTGTCAGTCACGAACCCAGGACCTTGGAAACAGTATTCTGCATGCCTTACCACTAAGCCATGACTGTTATACAAGAACATTGTGCTAAAATAAATATATCATGTAATAGTAGGAATGAATGTAAAGGGAATATAGGATGTGTAGTACACAAAGCATGTCATGTATATTTACTGTCAAATCTAGTGGATATCTATGATAGTAGTGTGTGAACAGAAACAGCCATGCTAGTTGGTAGCTAGTAGGTAATAATGTCAATGTAGCACCTTGCAAGCCACACACATACTCACAGCAAGATAATCACTGCCCATACCCCACAACCTGTTACAGGAACACATCCGGACCAACTAATAAAATATGTGGAGCAGAGGGCCAAAACCAGGGACACATTACAAATAATGTTACAACAAACTTAGACAGTTCATAGAGTAACAGGTTCTGCATTTTGTGGGATGTTTGGAAGGGTATAAAGTCTGAAACTTAAATGTTTGTCACTATATTCTGACTTGAGCCCAGAGTGATTTGCCAGAAAAAGCTGTGCATGTGATATTAACCAAAATATGAGGCAGAAATGTGGACAACCTGCAAATATTTGTACACATGAGAGGTCTGACACCACCATATTTGAATAGTTAAGAGCCTAGACATAGCAACAGTGACTGAGTTACAGGGATGCCCCACAGACCCCATGTGAAATGTACAAACAGTAGGCAGAAAGGTGTTACAACACATGCAATGGTAACTATGAAGTCCTGAAAGTATGCACCACTTGCATGGCAGAAAAAGTGTAGTAATACATATGCTCATGCTATCCCACAGTCACAACTGCAGCATACCAGACAATTTAATGGGTGTACCCCACTAATATGTACCATTCCATGAGGCAGATAACAGATGCACCTGAGAGTCTCTGGGGCCTGCTCAGCAGCATACTCAAACACCCTAATAGATGTCAAGGCCCACACCATGGCCAGACCACACTGCATGCTGTAAAACCCTAGCAGATATAGCAAGCATTCCAAGGTGTGAATGTACATGGAAAATAGGAAAGCCACAGCAGCACACTACAGTCAGGATACCTAGCAGGCATACAAGTAGAGACTGTAAAGGGCAAATATTGAAGCCATAGCAACAAAGTGCAAGAGCCACTGCTATACACCAGTTACACCACATGTCCCACAGGAAAGCACACACACACACACATTAACAGTAGTAGTAGTCGTAGGTGTAAGTGTACATACACAGTTAGTACAGGAAACTGGAGAAATGAATGGAGAAATGTTAATCTACAACACAGCTAGAAATGTTACTCTACAACACAGCTAGAAATATGAGAGAGATACCAACCTTTACACTCACAGAACATTGTCCACAGCATACCAGCATGGTCCCTGCCCTTAAAATCTGAAAGGGCTACGCCTATCTCACATACCTTTTTATAGCACTGTTCTGAAATCACAGTGAGAACTGCAATCAGTACACAACTGGCTGCATGCAATTAGCAAATGCTGGCTAGCAATTGGTGCAGAGGCCATCACATGGACATATGCAGATACCTACAAAAGCATGCTGTACTCCCAGTCCACACATGCAATACTTTCATTGCACCCTGAGGAGGAAGTGAGAGACAGAGAGAGAGAGAGAGAGAGACAGAGACAGAGACAGAGACAGAGACAGAGAAAAACAAAATTAAACATACACAAACAAAACCAGTCAGCAACAGCCACCTGAAAGTTGACAACTGGCAAGTGGAGCAGCAGGACACAAAACCAGACGGCAACACAAGCAGCTGTGACAAACACAGGTAATGTAAAGTAATACTATAAAGGTCTACATACTGTGAACCCTCCATATGTGTCATTGGTCTGTATCCATATGTATATGAAGATGTGCAAAGGGCAGGGGACATACAGCAACTATCAGTGAAGGCTGTACATACATTTGTATGTGAGAGCATCTATGTGCACAAATCAATGTAAGTTGAATGTAGGTTGTAGTGCAATGTACAAAGTAGGTTTCACAGTTATGTATGTTTAGCAGTATGTTAGTGTGTGTATACAGTAAGGTAAACAAACATGTTGATATACCTATCTATCATATGGATACGTATGTATGTCAAAATATGTATGTATGTATACATATATATATATATATATATATATATATATATATATATATATAATATGCATATATGTATACATACATAAAGAGAGATGTAGAAATACATAGACAGATGTAGATAGATAGAATATGTACAAACATATATATGTAATACACACATACAGATATAGATATATGTAGATACATATACATAGACAGACAGATCTGACTATCTACAGGTATGACTGTATATGACGACCTCAACACCCCCTGTCCCACCCCCTCTGTCACTCTCACCCCCTCTCTGTCACATCCCCCCTCCATATCTATAGCAATATATGTACATTAATATATATATATATATATATATATATATGTATATGTATATATATATATATATATATATATATATATATATATATATATATATATATATATATATATATACATATAGATATATCTATATACATATATATATATATATATATATATATATAGAGAGAGAGAGAGAGAGAGAGATGTATATATATTCTGAGTGAGGCACATGTGTACAGATGTATTGCAACAGGTGCCTGGTGACAAAGGCATGGAGTGAACACCAGTGTCAAAACTGGAGTACCATACCCCATTTCAAATCACCTACACCAGTAACCACCAGATATGTGATTGGCTGCCCACCACTGCATGTGTCAGGGGTGAACAGGGTCATAAATGTGTACAATAGTCCCCCCAATGATATTCACAATGGCACCCTATTCCTGGAATACCTGCACATGGTATGTGTCAGCAGACATGGTGTGTCAGCTATGGACATGTAGGTCAGTGTACCCCTCCACACCACATAATGGCTGCTATGGTATGTACCTCACATGACAGCTACAGATATGGAGAAGGACACAGTGACAAGTACAACACTGTGACAATGCACTCAAACACATTACCAATGCACAGTGACTGACAACACCACAGAGTACACACATACTACCCACATAGAGGTTACCACTCCTGGATTTACATACTTAAGTCACACCCATGACAGATGTCCAACAACCATAGTAACACCTCACACCATCCACAACCTAAATGACTGCTGTGTGTCGTCCGTGCCACTGCAATAGAGAGCACATGTGGAGGTAAAGGTTCCTACCCACAGATAAGACATACCCTGCAATAAACCACACAGTGTTAAGAAGCAAGACTCCCCATGAGTACATGTCACACATACCCCTGCTGAATGTTAGTCAGATAGGTAATATGCCATATGTGTCACCCTGTGTAACTGTTTGACAGCAGCAGGTACCATCACACCACATGTGTCACAATGGTCAGGGTAGCAGAACAGTATGCTGCTGTAGTCCCAGGGGCAATAGCATATTGTATAGTATTGGATTGTAATGTATTGTATTGTGTTGTATTGTATTGGTATGTTGAGGTGCCTCCTTCGTGGAGTGGAACCACTGCTGCTGTGCGCCAGTGTACAGGTATATATCCTGTAGTCAGGCTAGTGTTACATAGCACTTCTATATGTGTGTTTAGCTCCTGTCGGAGTTCATGTAGCATGCAACCGGGGATACCATCAGGTCCCATTCATGTTGTGTATTCTGCTTTCCTGAGGGCGGCTTCCACCTGGACATCTGTGATGACAGGGAGGTTACAGTCAGCTGGGATAACTATGTCTTATTTTGGGGGAGAGGGAGGGGTGAAACCTGCCCTGAACCTGTCTGTCACAATGTTGTCAATATCTGTGGTTTCAGTGAATTATTTGTTGTTGTGTACTAACTATGAGCATAGTGGAGGGATTCTGACCACTTTGATAACATAACTGAAGAAGGCCTTGTGGTTATCTGCAGTGTCCCTCTTGATTTCCCTCCCAAAGTTGCCCATGGATGTTTGTATGAGGGAAAATAGATCCTTACTAGTGCTGCTCAGACACGCCTTCCCGTTATGGAATTATGCTCTGTCTTGCAGTAGCTTCCATCTTTTGTAATACAACCTCTCTATGGCTGGGGTCCACCAGACAGGATGCAGTCCCTCTGTGGAGAGTGTCTTGGTCATATATGGGATTGCATGGTCCATGCATTCCCGGAGATGTCCGTAGAAAGCATTTGTGAAGGGGTCAGCATTGTGGGTTGTGTCTTCCACTGGCCCAGTGGGCTGAAAGGATACCATGTCACTGTTACAAAGTGTAAAGTTTGCATTTGCAATGTTATTTACTACAGTCGTTTGTGCTGGTGGTGGAGGTGGGATATGTATATCCAGGGCAATTAGTTTGTGGTCAGCTCACAGTAGTTGATGATGTAGCCCATACAATACCTACATACAAACCCCCAGAGTGAGGAGGTGCTCTGGGCCTGAATCAGTGTTCTGACTGCTGGGGTTTGGTAGTATGTCATATGGAATGTGCCAGGTACTGTTGCACAGTTGCTGGCTGAGCACTGATACCTGGCCATTTACATGTGTATCCACCAATAGACAGAAAGATGCTATATATGTAAGATATGTCATATCATAACAGTCGAGTAGCATGTGTAGTATGTGTGCCAAATTTTGCTGACATATATTGCTGATATCAGGTTATTTCCTTTTTCAGGAAGATGGCTCACCCGCAAAATCCAGCTTACTCCGCAGCTGAAGACGAGGAGATACACCAGAGCCTGGTGCGGGATTATGCAATACTCTTTTCCCGCACCAGCCAGAATCAGCAGGAGAGGGCTGCACTGTGGCAAGACCTGGCCCGTCGGGTAAATGACATAGGCACGCATAATAGGACATATGAGCAGGTATGACATCACTGCAGTGATTTAATCAGAAATGTCCGTCAGCGTGCGTCGGATATTCACAGGCAACAGGTCGCCACAGGTGGTGGGGTGGCTACACATCCCCCACTCACCAGACTGGAGGGACTACTCATGAGTGTAGTGGCTCCAGTCCGCCAACAACAACATCGGCAGCAGACATGCATTATGATGGAGGCTGGAGCCACGCAGCAGCAAGACTATGAGCGTGCAGGTAATATGCCATATGTATAGTTGACTGTTGTGTACACTGGTAGTTAATGCATGTGTGAGGTGTGTCCTTGGTTTGTAGCTGTCATCATAGTATTTAATGTTCAAGTGTGATATCCTCAATATCAGCAGCTGACCTGTGAAAGGCAACTGTTGTACTACTGACCTGTATCATACTCAGTAACAATGGCACAGTTGTGCCCACTGACATTAGTTTCCTCACTTCTGCAGGTCCCTCCGGTGTAACAGCAATGCAGCCTATCCATGCTGGTGAGTGTGTATTAAAAATACCTTTAATAGTCTTGATAGTAATAGTAATATTAGGCTCACTTAGTAGTGCTCTGTGTATGCATGCAGGTGTGTCTGTGTCTGTGTGTTGATATCTCGCATACTGAGTAGTGTACAACTGTGTACAACTGTGTGCAACTGTGTGCATGTGTACGTGTGCATGTGTGCATGTGTGCATGTGTGCATCTGTGCATGTGTGCATGTGTGCATGTGTGCATGTGTGCATGTGTGCATGTGCATGTCTGGACCTGTGCATGTGTGGATGTGTGCATCTCTGGTAATATTGTGTGGACATTGTAAACTGTGTTTCCTGTTTCCCTCCCACAGGTTCTGGTGCTGCTCTGGTGTCATGCAGCAGGGAGCCTGAATCAAGTGCCATGGGTACTGATAATGATGACATCTGTGTAATGGCACAGGAAGGTATGCCAGGGTCCATCACTGGTCAGCCGATTGACAGTACACAGCTGTCAACCCCATCAATGCGCACAGTTATCCTGCCAATGCACCCTTTGTCACCAATGTCCCTAGGTGATGGACAGCATACAGTGGGCATTGACCAGGGTAATGTGGTATCTGTGGCACATGCCTCCCCACACAGCAGCCGTGGGAATGGCCCTGAGATGGTTCATAGGTTCATAGGTTCATAGGTTCATACTAGGCTATCTGCCCTAGGGCATTTATAAGCCTAGCCAGAATGTGTTTGGCTTTCGCCACCCATTTTAAATTTATTTTGCTATGCCCTTTTTCAAGGTTAGTATACTGTGCCTCTGTCTAACAGTGACACAGAAGTGATACCCGGGGTAAACCTACGATCTCCCATCAACTCATCAAGATTCCTCTTGAAGAGAGTCAATGAGGGACTCTGCCTAACCTGGACTGGGATTTTATTCCAGAGTGAAGGGAGCCTCTGGGTTATGAATCTGTCCCTCCAGCATGTCCTATTTATTTCAGTGCTGAGGTTCAAGCCTCTTGAGCGCGTAGCTCGATGGGATTTGGATTTTCTGAGGTGCTGCATGTCCATTAATTCCGGGTTGGACATGGCTTTATACATCAGGCACAGATCGCCTCTGAACAGGTGGTATGCCACTGAGTAGAGCTGGAGTTTCTTTAACCGGCAGCATATGGCATCTTTTTGAGCCCTTTGATCCTCTTGGTGAGGTACTTTTGGGGTCTTTCCAGTTGCTGCAGGTGTCTGGTAAGGTACATCCCAAAAGGCATTGTACTCAATTATGGGCCTGATGAGGGATGAGTAAAGAGGCACGATGACCTCCCCTGATCTAGATGTGAATCCCTTCATGATTAGGTGGGCTATATAAAATGTTTTTCTAACCACTTTGGCCACGTGGTTGTCAAATGAGAGATTGCTATCAACTTGGGTCCCCAGGTCCCTAATTACTTCTTCTGTACTTAATGGATTACCACCTATGTGGTAATTTGTGGCACTTTGTTTTGCCAAAGGGGATGACTATGCACTTTTGGCATTTAGCTTGAGGCTATGGCTCTGGCACCAGTTGTCTGTTTCTATGAGGCCCTTTTGGAGGATGCTTGTGTCGGCTGGAGGCGATTATGGCGCCCAGTTTGCAGTCATCTGCGAACTTGGCCAGCCACAGTCCTTCCGTGTTGGCCTGTACCTCCGAGAAATATATACTGAACAAGAGAGGTCCCAGGACTGAGCCTTGTGGGACACCACTTGTAACTGGTTTGGAGTCTGACATGGCTCCAGCAATTCTAACCATGTGGGTTCTGTCCTTGAGACAGTTTGCAATCCATCTAGTGACATAGGGGTTTATATTTAAGCTGGTGAGCTTATCTATAATGCCCGAGTGAGGTATTGTATCAAAGGCTTTTGCGAGGTCCAGGTAGGCTGTGTGGACCACCTTCCCCTCGTCAATGGCCTTGGTGACTGTTTCAAAGAAATCAACCAGGATTAAGAGGCGGGATGGTACCACACAGACAGTTGTCCAGGGGTTCTCGTGGGAGCATCCGTGGGCGTACTGCCCCTGTCAGATGTGCCCACAGAGGTCTTACAACCTCAGTTATGTTTTGGGCTGTCTTGCAGGCACAGTCACGTATGGAACGGTACACCAGACAGGGTCTGAGGGAGCTGACAGCATGTCGCACAGCCATGACTGACAGTATGCGTGACATTGCGGCTGCCATCAGTAATTTCACCGATGTCATAGACAGATGTTGTTGGGACATATTAGACCAGTTCCAAAACTACATGTCCATGAGCCAGGGCGATGGTGGACAGTTGAGGCGTCAACGTGGGTGTATGCCAGCAACAGCAGCAGCTGGCAGTCGTCGCGGATGACAACAGGGCCGCGGCTGCCCCCATAGTGCCAGCAGCAGCCCCAGCAATGCTGGGTCTGTGCTGTCATCAGACCGCCCCAGGAGACCACGTACACGTGGCTCTGGCCAGGCCCGACATGGATCTGTGTCCAGTCAATGAACACCTGCTTCTGATGACAGTACCCAGTCTGGGTTGGTACCGGATACAGTCTGTAGCACCCCTGCAAGGCACAGGTACCATGTCCGTGGCCAGAGACACTGATCTGTATGACCTGGCAGGTACAGTCTGTGGCTGTCCACAAACACCAGTATATGGCAGCCATGAGGTGGCACTGTGTGCATCCATACACACATGCGAATTGACAACACCTAGGGCTACCGCATACATGCACACACTGCATCAACATTGCCCCACCTTGTACTGCTGTCCCTCACCAACACACATACATATAGATGTCAATTGGTGGTATCGGTGGCTGACTCAGGCATACCAAGTTCACACCCTGTGCATATGATGAAACTGTGCCACCTCCTGCAATCTGTAACATCAGTGCAGGTACAGGTTAACATGTTGCTGATGCACAGGGTGACTACATAGACATGTAGTAATAGTATCATGTTGTTAACAGTACTGTGTGCTGAAATAATTTTGGGTATATCACAGCATGCCTGATGCAGTAAGGGTATGATTTTCATGTATTGTTGTTTACACCCATGGTAAGTACCATAGTGTATCATCTGCACATGTTGGCATACTGGTGGTAAGGATGTCAACAGAAGGCTACATACATAGGTAGCACAGGGGATAAGGTAATGAAAGTATTAATACGCAATGATGGACATGTAAACTGCAAGTGGCATGTTGCCCACACTGGACTCTGCAATGCGGATGTTTGAGGATGTTGATATCTGTGCAGTACTACACGCCTGGTACAGGACACACAGGAGCACCCTAGCACTGCAAGCTCGCATCTCATACCATGCTAGACAGCCCCAACACACAAAACTAACTGTCACAGGAGGGGAGCCCCCATACATGTCAGGGATACTGTGGTGGCAGGCCAGGTAGCATACATCCTACTACGTATGGAACCACTGAGTGAAGGCTCAGTGTCTGTTATTTGACATGTGTATTACTGCAGGTATGAGCACATGGGTTTCCATCCAGTTATTATACATCCTGACTGTACATGGTCTGTACACTTGTGTGCGCTGAGACTGGACCCTAGCCATCTGACCTGTGTATTTTCATGTACATGTGCATAGTGCCTGCATATTTGCAGTGTTACCTACTGGAAGTGGTACAGCTTGTTTGTTGTACAATGGACTACATGCAGCCCTGCTTACTGTTGCTTTGTTTGCATGCATGTTTGCTTGCAATTACCCTGGAATACTGATCCCACCTGCAATGCATAGTTACAGGGCTTCTGTGGACTCCTAGTGACATCTGCATAGCTTACTATATGTGTGTCCATGTCTCACTTGACAGAACGTCACTGTTTGTCCAGTTCACATGTACATTGCCTGTGACACATTGCATATGACTTACCTGGCATTTGTCCACGTGAGCAGTCATATATGCCACTGCTAACTAATTACAGGCACTACACCCTCAAATACTCATCTTCTGTTGAACCACCTGCTTCACTAGGGACAGCTTGCACCTGTCACCCCTGGGCTTTTGGATATTGGCAAAGGCTCTTGCTACCCCCATAGTGCCTTTGTTAGGCAAGGCTCAAATGACAAACCCACCTTCATAGGTATCACAAGGGATAAGAAACTAAGAGTAATGCTACTCAACGCCAGAAGTCTAAACCTCAAGATGCATGCACTCGAAACTCTCCTTAGCATGGAGAACATCGATATCTGTGCAGTAACAGATACCTGGTTCAGGGCTACTGAGAGCACCCCAGCACTACCAGCTTATACCTCATACCATGCTTTTCAGCCCCACAACTTGGACCGAACCACAAAAGGAGGGGGAGTATTGATATTCATCAAAGATACCCACACCTCCAGGTTGGTGGCAAAGCACCAAGCATCAGAGACTATCCATGTGCAACTAACAATGGGTAAAACTGCCTTCCAGGTTATAGCTTGCTACAGACCACCCTCCCAAACCCAAGAAATGCACTCGGCCTTCCTGAGAACAGTGGAAAATATGAAGGTCTCTCCAAACACCATTATATTGGGCAACTTCAACTACCCAAACATAGACTGGGAGCATGACTCTAGTTCCAACACCCTAGCCCAAAGATTCCTTGAATATATGAACTCAAATGCTATGGAACAACTTGTTACCACTCCCACAAGAAGGGAAAACATACTGGACCTGATCATCACCAACATGGGGACTCTGTGCTCCAGACCAGAAGTGTATCCCTCACTGGTAAGATCAGACCATACACTAATCTCACTGGATATTCACATCCCGACCCCACCCCCTGGCCAGAAAACCACAGTGAACAACTTCTGTAAAGCAAATTCACACTCCTCAACACTGAGGTGGAAACCTTCAAAGCCCCCGGGCCTGTGGAAAATACGGACCAGACCGCAGATTCCTCTATAAACGCATTCTATGGACACCTTCAGGAATGCATGGATCATGCGATCCCGAATAAAACCAAGACCCAGTCCTCCAAAGGCAGACATCCTGTCTGGTGGACCCCAGCCATAAACAAACTATACAATAGAAGGAGGAAGCTACTAAATGATACAGCAAAATCCCAAAAAGGGAAGGCATCACTGATCAGTATTAGCAAAAAATTACGGGCACTCATAAGATTGTCTAAGGCCAGCTTCGAGAGAAAATTGCACAGGACACTAAGGATAATCAAAAGGCTTTCTTTAGTTATGTTAGGAACCTGGGTGGTAATTCCCAGATATGCTCAGAGGTAGTCCAAAATGTCAATAGAACACCAAACCCGCAGACATTGCCAACATCCTAGCTGACAGGTTCAGCGCAATCTTCTCCCCCCCTCCACACCAAAAGGGCAAATATTTATCCCAGCAGAGTGCTGCCCCCCTGACATTTCAGATGCTCAAGTAAGAGCCGCCCTCTCCAAAGCAATACACACTGCATAAATGGGACCACACAGTGTCCCGGGCTGTGTCCTACATGAACTCCAAGAAGAGCTACACCCAAACATAAAACTACTGTTCAATCCCAGCCTTACTACAGGATATGTGGCCAAAGAGTGGTGTACAGCAACAGTGGTCCCTCTACAGAAAGGTGGTGCCTCAACGGATCCTGGACACTATTGTCCCATAAGCCTGACTAGCTTGGTCTGCAAAGCTATGGAAAGGATCATCATAAATAAAGATATTGGGTACATACAGACACTGGATCATACCCAGTTTGGCTTTGTTAAGGGCAGATCCTGCCTCTCAAACCTGGTTGATTTCTTTGAAACAGTCACCAAGGCCATTGACGAGGGGAAGGTGGTCCAAACAGCCTACCTGGACCTCGCAAAAGCCTTCGATACAATACCCCACTCAGGCATTCTAGAGAAGCTCACCAGCTTAAATATAAACCCCTATGTCACTAGATGGATTGCACACTGGCTCAAGTACAGAACCCACATGGTTAGAATTGCTGGAGCCATGCCAGACTCCAAACCAGTTACAAGTGGTGTCCCACAAGGCTCAGTCCTGGGACCTCTCTTGTTTGGTATATATTTATCGGAGGTACAGGCCAACACGGAAGGACTGTGGCTGACCAAATTCGCAGTTGACTGCAACCTGGCCGCCATGATCGACTCTCCAGCCGACACAAGCATCCTCCAAAAGGGCCTCATAGAAACAGACAACTTGTGCCAGAGCCATGGCCTCAAGCTGAATGCCAAAAAGTGTATAGTCATTCCCTTTGGCAAAAACATAGTGCCCACAAAGTACCACATAGGTGGTAATACATTAAGTACAGAAGAAGTATTAGGGACCTGGGGACCCAAGTTGATAGCAATCTCTCATTTGACAACCACGTGGCCAAAGTGGTTAGAAAAACATTTTATATAGCCCACCTCATCATGAAGGGATTCACATCTAGATCAGGGGAGGACATCGTGCCTCTTTACTCATCTCTCATCAGGCCCATAAATGAGTACAATGCCCCTGTTGGGATGTACCTTACGAGACACCTGCAGCAACTGGAAAGACCCCAAAAGTACCTCACCAAGAGGATCAAAGGGCTCAAACAGATGCCATATGCTGCCCGGTTAAAGAAACTCCAGCTCTACTCAGTGGCATACCACCTGTTCAGAGGCGATCTGTGCCTGATGTATAAAGCCATGTCAAACCCGGAATTAATGGGCATGCTGCACCTCAGAATATCCAAATCCCATCGAGCTACACACTCGAGAGACTTGAACTTCAGCACTGAAATAAATAGGACATGCTGGAGGGACAGATTCATAACCCAGAGGCTCCCTTCACTCTGGAATAAAATCCCAGTCCAGGTTAGGCAGAGTCCCTCATTGACTCTCTTCAAGAGGAATCATGTTGAGTGGATGGGACATCATAGGTTTACCCCGGGTATCACTTCTGTGTCACTGTTAGACAGAGGCACAGTATACAAACCTCGAAAAAGGGCATAGCAAGAAAAATTTACAATGGATGGCGACAGCCAAACACATTCTGGCTAGGTTTATAAATGCCCTAGGGCAGATAGCCTAGTATGAACCTATGAACCTATGTACCTTGTTCCCCATTGGCCCTATGTGCTGTTAATCACCATGGCAATCACAATACTATGGTAGCATGTGCAAAGGTCAGTTGTCAGCCACCTCTATGGTACAGTTGTGGAATATGTGGGTCATGTGGCAATGTCACAGCTACCACATGTACACAGTCAACCCTCTCACCTACACATGGACGTACAACACATGTATGAGATGGAACCACATAGCCAAACTGGGGACTAAGCACTCTGAACCCAGTACTGGCATAACCTGTCAGGTGGCATGAAATACTACAGTGACTACAATACCAGTCTGATGTAGACCTACACTGACAGCATTACAAGCACGTGAACATACTGGGCCATTCGTGGAGCCTAAGAATAGCATCCTGCCTGAGTGGCAGACACCTCTGCAGCTGGCACACAGGCATACGTTATACCAGAACACATCACGCATAACACATAGCACACAAATCCTGTGTGCCAAACAGTCACAGCCTGTACGGGTAGACAACACACCTGCTACAGTTGTGTTAGGTACCTTTGTTGTCCGGTACAGTGAGGTCACGCTCACCAGGCTGGACAAGGTGAAGGTCACAGTGATATGCCCATGCGGCACTATGGTCCACCACATAACACAAGCATACAGGTCAGTCAGAGGCATGGACACATATGACTCAGTCATTGTCCATGCCACTATGGCTGACCTGTGATGTACCTCCCTAGACTACATGATAGGGAACATGGAAGGGCTCTCTGAGCATGTGGCACAGGCTGGTATGACCATGACCTTGGTTGGCATCATACCCTCACCGGGAATGCTGATGTATTACTGAATGCTGATGAATTACTGTAGCTACAACACCCTAGCTGAAAGGTTCCTAGCATGTAGTCACTGCATTGCCATGGAACAACCTGTTACCACTCCCACAACAGGTGAAAACATGCAGCACCTGTTCATCAACAACATGTAGACTATATGCCCCAGACCAGATGTGTATCCCTCGCCGCTAGGTTGATACCATCTACATATCACACTGTATATACACATACCACATGCAGCACCCGCACAGAAGACCACAGTCATAATGTTTTCCAGTGCAAATACCATGTATTCACATGTGGCAGGCGTCAGACATGGTAACTATTGAAGGTCACAATTACATATGTGTATTTGGCACACACATACATCATCTGTGTCCATTGCCATTACTGGTTTAATCGATGTCGTGCATTATTGTGAACAACAACCCACACACATTGGCATTCTGTGTGACAAAAACACACGTGGCATGTCTGGAATCCAATGTCATAACTTAACTGTGCCATGACAGTAGTGAGAGATGCAGTAGCAGAGCGTGCTATTTGGATTACTGGGAGATTTGCCCTCTTCCGCTGTACTTGTAGGGTGCTGACATCATCTCTGTGTAGAGATTGGAATATGCAGCAGCTGGTGTGTTGTACTGGTTGGCGAAAGGGTCAGTTCTCTCACACATGTAATTGCACACACACTATTTTCACTCTCTCCCACACACACTTGCTATTTGCAGGATTCAAACCCCTACCTAACTATGTTATGATACTCGAGACAGACGCATTAGCAGAGTGCGCTATTTGCATTACTGGGAGGTTTCCCTTCTCCTGCTGTACTTATAGGGTGCTGACATCATCAGTGTTTAGAAAGGGGAATGTGCTTCCTGTAGTGTGTTCTCCTAGTTGCCAAAAGGGACATTTCTTTCATACAGACTTGCGCACACACTAACCCCCTCCACACACACTGAGCATTTGCAGGATTCAAAACCCTAACTAACTATGTTATGACACTCAAGATGGATGCATTAGCAGAGTGCGCTATTCGCATTACTGGGAGGGTTCCCTTCTCCTGCTATACTTATAGGGTGCTGACATCATCAGTGTTTAGAAAGGGGAATGTGCATCCTGTAGTGTGTTTTCCCAGTTGCCAAAAGGGACATTTCCCTCACACAGACTTGCACACTCACCCACCCACACACACACACTGAGCATTTGCAGGATTCAAACCCCTACCTAGCTATATTATGACATTTGAGGGAGACACAGTAGCAGAGTGCACTATCCGAATTACTGGGCATCTGTTCTACCCCTGCAGTATTTATAGGGTGCTGACATAATTATTTCTACAGAGGTATGTACATCTAGTACTACCTGTCATGTGGGGGATAGCATATATATGCATTTGCAGCCACCTACTTCAGGGTCAGATATGCACATCGCACTGGCAGGTTATGTTTTATACCATGCTTCGTGACCACAGGACCTGTAACACACAACACAACCAGTCCTGACCACCCCTCCCACATCCAGGACACACACTTTGCTTCCCTGGGAACAGTGCCAAGATATGCAGGTGTTCACATACACCATTCCAGTTGTTAATGTCAGGTACAGGCATATTGTGTGTGGGAACTACTCAGGCCTCTACAACATTACCCTACAGCCACTACAATTTGTAAGTCCATGTGCTATGGCAGAACTACTCACCACAGCCACAAGGGGGAATACATATTGCACCTGACCATCTACAACATGGGTACTCACTGTTCTACACCAGAGGTAGACCACCATTGTTGATATCTGACCATACCCACCTTTCCCTGGCCATCCATATCCCATCCCCACCCCCAGGCAAGGTTGTCACTGCAAACAAACTGTATTTATCAAAAGCAGGCTTTACACTTGTGAAGACTGGGATGAAAGACTTCAAAGGACCCATGCTGGGAGAGTATACAGGCCGCTCTGCATAATCATTGACAATTGCATTCTATGAGCATGTTGAAGGTTTGCATTGATCATGCTATCCCAAATATACCCATGACTGCTCCACAACAGGACACCTGTCAGATGTACACCAGCCATATATGAGCTGTCCAACAGACAGAGTGAGCTAATACATTGCAGAGCAGTAGCCCACAGAGGGAGGACATCTCTGAACAGTACCGTCACAACACTTCAATCCCTCATAATCATCATGACACAGTGTTGACAGTGAAATTGTCCAGACAATGCAGACAAGGCTCCCCTCAGTCTGTTAGTCCTCAGCAACCCTCTTTCAGCACACACCAACAACATGGCTGTGGCTTAGCAAATTCAAACCCTGGGATCTCCACTGTGTCCCTGCTTGACAGAGGCACAGCACACTAGCCTCACATGGTGCCTTATGTGATCTACTTTACAGTGGCACAGTAGCCTACTGTACTGGGGAAGCAGATGCCAAGCACACTCTGGCTAAGCTGTCATTCCCTAGGGCAGATAGCCTAGTGTTGACCTCTACACCCATATGTTTAATTGTCAGATGCACATTATTTGTTGCTGATAGACTGTTTGCAGCTCTTTATTGCCATAGCATTCCCTGTTTGTATGAACAACTTGTGTATCTGTGGAAGATGTTTGCATATGGGAGGGATCCACTATATCACATATGTCTCTGTAGTCATTTAACTGTGTGCACTGGGCAGATTGCTGTAATGTGGTTGGTTCCTGGAATAACACATACAAATACCAGATATGTGTGGCCAACTGCTAAACTGAGATTTGGCCTAAGTGTGTGAGCATGCCCAGTTCAGCCTTCCCATGGCATGTTGTCTGACATATGTCTCATTTATCAAAGTGTGCGAGCATGCCCAGTGTGAGCTTTCCATATGTTGAACTCTGCAGCCCACCACATTTGTGGATGAGTGTGAACTTCAACAAATATCTCCCGTTTATGGTTGTGTGTTGTGTGTCATGTTGTGTAGTTACTGTCCAACTGCTTTGTGTGTGAACACAACATGGATTATACTGTGCCTGCAGAGTTTGCATGGGATACTTTGCATACAGTTGTCAACATCCTTTCATACTGACCTAACACTGTAGTACCGTATAGTGTACTGGTTCAGTACTTTCACTGTGGTGGACAGTATCCTGGGCTTTAGTCCTTTCACTGCTTTACATTTCCATAGTGAGCACAACAGCCTGGTTAGGGGTCAGTTGTGCACATCTGACCATGTTGCATTATGTTCAGATATGAACTACTTAAACCAGGCTTGTCCAACATTGGTAGTGTATTCCACAACATAGGTGTACATTTGCAAACACTAGTGATGTGCCCTAGGCCATTTCTAATGCTAGTCGAAGAGTGTGTTTGTCCTTCGACACACATTCTAAGTGGAGTTTGCCATGACATATGTCATGGTTAGTATACTGTGCCTCCGTCTACCTGTGACATAACAGTGATACCCAGGGTAAACCTACCATCTCCCATCCACTCATCAAGATTCCTCTTGAGGAGAATCGATGAGTGACTCTATGGATAACCTGTACTGGGAGTTTACTCATGAGTGGGGGTGGCTTCTGTGTTATGGACCATGCAGTACAGCTTGTCCTATGTATGTCAGTGCTGGGGTTCAGGTCTCTCATGTGCATAGCTCACTGCCATTCAGATTGTACAAGGTGCAGCATGTTTATTGATTCCAGCTTGGACATGGCTTTATACATCAGGCACAGCTTGCCTCTGGGTGGGCAGTATGGCAGTGTGTGTAGCTGCAGTTTGTTTAATCAGGCAACACATGGCATCTGTTCAAGCTCTTTGATACTCCTGGTGAGGTACTGTTGGGGACTTTACAGTTGATGGAGGTGTCTGGTGAGGTACATCCCACAGGGGCTATTGTAGTCAATTGTAATGCTGATGAAGGATGACTGCAGAGCCACAATGATCTCCCCTTATCTAGATCTGACAACCTTTATGATTAGGTGGGTATATGGTATGTTTCTGTAAACACTACAGCCACATGTTTGTCCAATGCAGGATATCTATCACCTCGTGTCCCTAGGTCTCTCATTACATGTTAGGTACATAATGGGTTAACACCTATGTGGTAATTGGTGGGCACTTACTGTATATCCATGGGGGTTGACTATACACTTTTCTGCAATTAGCTTGCTGACATGGCTATGGCACCAGTTGTCTGTTTCTATGTGGCCCTTTTGTGGGATGCTTGTGTCAGCTGGAGGGTCAGATATGGTGGGCAGTTTGTAGTCTTCTGCAAACATGTTCAGACACAGTCCTTCCATGTTGGCCTGTACATATGGGACATATATACCAAACGAGGGAGGTCCCAGGACCAAGCCTTGTGGGATGCCAGTTATATCTGGTTTGTAGTCTGACATGGCTGCAGCATGTCTGACCATGTCAGTTCTGTCCTTGGTCTGGTTTGCAACCCCTCTACTGACATAGGGGTTTATATTTAAGCTGGTGAGCATATCTATAATGAACACGTAGGGTATTGTATGGAAACCTTTGCAAGGTCCAGCTACGCTGTGTGGAACACATTGCCCTCATCAATGACCTTAATGACTGTTTCAAATGAGTCAAACATGTGCAGGATCTGCACTTAAGAAAGCCACACTGGGTAGGGTCCGGTGTCAGTAGGTCCCCAATATCTTTATGTCTGCGGTACATGCTGATCCTTTCCATAGCTGTGCAGATCAAGCTTCTCAGGATTCTGGGGTGGTAGTTTTCAGTATCCATTCAGGCAACACCTTTGTTGAGAATGACCACTGTTGTTGTACACTGCTCTTTGGGTACATATCCTGTGGTAAGGCTGACATTGAGCAGTAGTGTGATTTGGCATTCCATTCTTCTTGGAGTCCATGTTGGACTCAGCCCAGGACACCATCTCATACCATTGCTGCTGTGTGTTTTGCTTTGTAGATGCTGGCTGTTACCTCAGCATCTGCAATGTCAGGGGGCCAGCAGTCTGCTGGGATAGATACTTTGCATTCTGGGGGGAGGGGGTTTGCACTGCACCTGTCAGGATGTATGTTGGCAATATGTGTGTGTGTTTGGTATGTTGTCTGTAATATTTGTATAATTCAGAGCATATCTGTGAATTCCCAACACGGTTCCTACCATCAGTTGAGGAAGCCTTGGGATTATCCTTAGTGTCCTGTACAATTTGTATCTTCATAGGTTCATAGGTTCATAGTAGGCTATCCACCCTAGGGCATTTGTAAGCCTAGCCAGAGTGTGTGTGGCTTTCGCCACCCCTTGCTATGTGAATATTATGGCCATTTATGATTTGCTTTGCTGTGCCTCTGTCTGGACGTGACAGAGTGAAGACCCCCAGTGTAAATCTATGATCATCCATCCACTTGGCAAGATTCCTGTTGAAGAGTGTCAGTGAGGGGCTCTGCCTAACATGGAGTGGGATTCTGTTCCAGGGTGTGGGGAGCCTCTGGGTTATGTATCTGTCCCTCCAGCACATCCTATTTCATTATGTGTTGAGGTTGACATCTCTCACTCTCACAGCTCCGATGGCTTTGAGTTTTCTGGGGTGGAGCATGTCCATTACTCCTGTGTTGGACATGGCCTTGTACAACAGACCTACAATGCCTCTGTGTAGGCAGTATGTGACTGCATTCAGCTGGGGTGTCTACAGCCAGGCAGCATATGACATATATTTGAGACCCTTTATCCCCTTGGTGAGGTACCTTTGAGGTCTTTCTAACTGCTGCAGGTGTCAGGTAAGGTACATCCCAAATGAGGCTTTGTACTAGATTATGGGTCTGATAAGAGAACAGTATAGGGGCACAATGACCTCTGTTGACGTAGATGTGAATCCTTTCATGATACGGTGTCCAATATAGACATCTTCCTAGCCACATTGGCAATGTGAGTGTCACATAACAGGTTACTGTCCACTTGTGTCCCTAGGTCCCTGATTACTCCTTCCATACATAATGGTTTACTACCTATGTGGTAATTTGTGAGTACCTTGTTTGGTATTTGGTGGGACATTCATACTGTCCAGTGTCTTCAGGACGGCTGGTGGGGTTCCTGTGTGTGAGAGTGTGGTCTGTAGCATGCTACAGACTGTACAGCAGTCTTGCCTATGGTTAGTTGAACATGGGTGGACTCCAATGCCTTGTGCATTGTCAGTTACCTGGACGTATGGGTGTCTGTGCTGAATATGGATACTCACCCTCCTTTTATGTTTTGTTCCAGGTTTTGGGGCCATAACGCATGATATGTGGTATAACCTGGTAGTGCTGGTGTGCTGTCAGGAGGCTTGCAGCAGGTTTCTGTCACTACACAGACATCGATGTTCTCCATACTGGGGAGGGCCTCGGGAGCATGCATATTGAGGTTTACACATCTGCCATTGGTCAGCATTACCCTTATGTTTCTTTCCACTTATGTTTTCTAGGGTGGTGGGTTAGTCTTTTCAGCCTTGCCTACGAAAGGCTCTATGGAGGTGGCAAAGCCTTATCCAATATCCAGATGCCCAGGGTAACAGGTGCAAGCCATCCCTGGAACAGCTGCGTGGCTTGTCAAGCATGACATCCCAAGCAGACAGACATTGGATCCCCTTGGAATGACACCAGTAATTGTGCCACTTGTTATAACTGATCATTCTGTGTTTGTACTGTGGCATCATTCTTGGTGAGGGTAGGATGCTGCAAACGGTCAGTGTCATACCGGCCTGGACTACATAATCGGAGAGCTCATCTATGTCTCTTTTCATGTAGTCCGGGGAGGTACATCTCACGTCATTCACACCAGCATGGACTATGACTGCATCATATTTCTACTTGCTTTGGGGTGACCTGCATACTTGTGTTATGTGGCACATTGTAGCAGCCTACAGGCAACTTACTGTACCCTTTCCCTTGTTCAGTCTGGTGTGCAGGACAGCAGCGTGTCTCACTATGGAGTCACTTATTACAACTGTATCAGGCATGTTGTTTCTCCTTCTGGCCTGTGACTGTTTGGCACACCAGCTTTGTGTACTATGTGTTGCATGTGCTATATTTGGAGGTTGTTTGATTGGGTGTCTGCTTTGGAGGCCTCTGTTGGTGTGTGATTGTAATTCGGGCCTCCGGGAATGTTTTTCTGTGTTTATGTCTTTGGTTTGCAGTTGTGATAGGTCTATGTGGGACTGGGTTTGTAGTGTGTGTGCTTACCTTCTCCTCCTGACTAGTTTTGGGAGTACTGAGTTGAGGGAGCTCAGCCTCCAGTTTGGATAAATGGTTGCATCTCTCACATATATTTGTATTTCTTGGGGGGAGTTGAGGGTTGTCTGTGTACTTGGGGCAGGTGTAACATTGCCTCAAGATTCACAGATTCAACTAGTTGTAGATGGCCTTAGTGGATTGTATGTGTGGACATATTTTATTGCCATACTACTGATCAGTGATTACTTCTTTTTTATGTTTGCTCTATCATGTAGTAGCTTCCTCATTCTCTTGCATGGTTTGGTAAGGGCTGGAGTCCACCATGCCAGATGCCTGCGTGTATGGCATTGTGTCTTGTTTTAATTTAGGATTGCATAATCCAAGCATTCCTGCCGGTGTGCATGGAATGCCTGTATAACAGGTTCTGAGGTGTGGCCCATATTTTGCACCTGCACAGGGCCTTTAATGGATTCCACATCAGTTTGGAGGAGTGCAACTTTTGCTTTACACATGTTTTTCACGGTGGTTTTCTGGCCAGGGACTGTGGTCAGGATGTGTATATCCAGTGTGATTACTCTATGGTCTGGTCTTACCAGTGAGCAATACACTTATCATCTTGCCATCCAGTACCCATGTTGCTGATTATCACATCCAGTATGCTTACCCCTCTTGTGGGAGTGGTACATTGTTCCTGGGCATTTTGGTTTACGGATTCTATGAACTTTTGTCCTACAGTGTTGGAGCTAGTATAATGCTCCCAGTCTATGTCTGGGTATTTTCAGTCAGCCAATATGATGTGGTTTGGAGGACATGATATATTCATGTATTCCAACATAGGCCAGGTGCAGTTCCTGGTGTTGGGATGGTAGTCTGTTGCAGGCTATAAACTGGGAGGCAGTTTTAGCCACTGTTACTTGACCATGGCTAGTCCATGCTGCTTCTTGTTGTGGTACCAACATGGGGGTGTGGTTATCCTTGACAATTATTGCTAGTCACCCTCCTTTTGTAGCTTGTTCCATGTTTTGAGGCTGTCCAGCACAGTATGAGGTGTAACCTGGTAGTATTAGGGTGCTGTTGTGAGCCTTGACCCAGTTTTCTGTTACAACACAGATATCAACATTCTCCATACTGGGTGTGTTTAGACTGCATGCATCTTGCTGTTTAGACTTCTGGCATTGGGTAGCATTACATCTAGGTTCTTATCCCTTCTGATACCTATGGAGGTAGGTTTGTGTTTTGAGCCTTACCTATTCAGGGCACGCTGTGGGTAACAACAGTCTTTGCCAGTATCCATACGGCCTGCACTGATAGGTGCATGCCAGTCCTAGCAGGTGGAGCATCATGTCATGCTCAGCATGTCATCCCAGGCTGGCACACATTGGATCCCCTTTGACTAACTATAATACTTCAGCCAGTTATTGCAATTGATCATCTCATTGTCATATTGTGGCATGATGCTTGGTGAGGATAGGATGTTAGTCACGGTCCTCAGGTGTGCATATAGTACATGGTGTTACATTACTTAACACATGGCATTCATGCCTCAGGTGGTGCTGCAGGGCTGCCTCTGTCGGATGCGCATATTACACTCCCTGTACATGTTTGTGAGCAGGTCATGTCATTTTAGGCATCCATGTTATTATTTGAGTGAGTCAGAGGGGGTATCATTCCCAGGGTTCCTACTGAGCCAGTGTATGTGCTATGCGTTGCCTCTTTGCCAAGGCCAGGGCATACTGGGCACGCCTCCTTCTGCCTACTGGGGCAGGCTCAGGTTGTTCCTCCTCCGAGTCACGCTCTGCCTGTGATGGCCTTGGCAATGGTGGGGGGCTGTTTGGCCCGGCCCTATGCTGGTCCTGCTGCAGCTGTTTTCGCAAGATCATATTATGTAGCATACAACATACCATGACAATTTGGGTACATGTAGTTGGTGTGTACTGCAAGGCTCCACCAGATGTGTCCAGACACCGGAACCATGACTTGAGCAGCCCAAACACACGCTCTATTACATTACGTGTTTGTGCGTGTGCCTCATTATGGCGTTCCTGTTCAGGTGTGTGTGCATTTCTGATGGGTGTCATCAGCCACGGCTCCAGTGCATAACCTGCACCCCCCACTAGGTGTCCGTGTGGGATGTCCCCATTGGCAAATGTCTGGTACAGCTGCGTCAAATGCCAGATATGGGAATCATGGTAGCTACCAGGGCAGCCAGCACACACATTCATTATTATGCCCTGGGCATCACACACGACCTGGCAGTTGATGGAGGGGAAGCCCTTGCGGTTAATGTAGGCCCTACCCCGCTCACCGGCTGGTGCTTTGATGCGTATGTGTGTGCAGTCTATTGCACCCACTACCTCAGGGGTATTCTGCTATTTGCTGGAAGAGATGCATATTGCTGGCCAATACCTCACGGGCATTGGGGAAATATACATGATCACCAACATGTGCTGACATGGCATCCAGGAACTGGTGCAGTACCCTGGAGGCTGATGCCTGTGATATCCCCATCATATCACCAGTTGGTCTTTGGAAGGTACCTGTTGCTAGTATTCTTAGGCCAACACATACCTTGATTTCCACTGGGATGGGTTCCCCTCTGTTGGTTCTGTGTGTGAGGCGTAGCCTGCACAGCTTGACTATTTGCTGCAGGAGCTCTCTGTCCACACTATAACACTCTACTATCTCCAGCTCATGTAACCCGTGGTAGGTGACCCTGGGCCTGTACACTCTTCTCCATCTTCTCACTGTGGGTTGTCTGGCACCATCTGCATTGTCACCACCCTCAGTAAGTTGCCTATGTCTCATTATGACAGCTATGGCAGCCCCTAACATTTCTGCTCTGAGTTCAGCTTTTTCAGTTTTCACTTCTAATAGCTTACTCCTGTCTTGCAGTGTCTCTTGAGAGAAACATCCTGCACTGCTGTTTGCAGTGTTTTAAGTGCTTGGCTGAGCTACTATTCTGCCTGTGTAATTGCCTGCTTCTAATTGTTTTCACCTGCTAGCTCCAGCAGTATTCCCTGCTAGCTTCCTACTAAGTGTGTTGCTTCCTTTTTCCTCTCTGTTTCCTCAGGGGGGAGCAACGTGCATACCAGCAGAAACACGCTCACAGTGGCTTACACGCGCTCACACATGCTTACATGGTTCAGAATCTTCTTATTCATGTTTAAATGCACGCACACCAGCGCAAACAGTGTTAAACATCTCCCAACACGCTCCCACATGCTCAGTCTGCCTTACACGCGCGCACACTGTCCTACTCGCGCTTCATGGTGCGCACACATGCACGCCCAGCAAGAAACTTTGGTGTAGGCAACAGTGTACACCTTCCATTTCTTGACTTTCCCATGCTTATGTTGTGGCACTCCTCTTTCCATGATATGTGTCTGACATCCGTCATGTAACACTGACCTCCAATGAACTGCATTTCTTTCTGCCATTCCCCCCTGTGATGTCACCTATCTCCTACTCTGTTCCTCCCCCTTATGTAACTCTTACACTACTCAGAATGTGCTCATTTGCTATGTGACAGTGGAATTCAGTATCCTAACACTCATTTGCATCAGATTGCCTACTAATGCTTAGTTACATGTCTTAGACTCAGCTTCCCCCCCTTAGCAACCACTAAACAGTGGCCATGTTGTTTTTGGTCTGCTGATCCCTGCATTGTAAATCCATGTATTGCATAAAACCCACATTTGTGGGTTTATAACCTTCATTTTTATGTTTTATATAGCGCAGCCCATTTGCGCGGGGCTGCGCTGCGTTTAAACACCGGCGATCGCCGGAAAAACAAAGTATTTATTTCTCATATTTGCATTGGGGTACCTTGCCAATGGCCACATATTTGGCCATTGGCATGCTGCCTGACACATATGCACCCTTTATTTGGAGCTGACATGGCTCCGTTGTGGTTTTTGCAGAAACGTACTCAGTTGTCAACTGAGTACATTTTTGCAGCTAAAACGGCTCTTACACGGGCTCAGAGTATATGCTTCAGTCTTATGGTGAATGTGACTGACTTGAGGTCCAATTTGACCAGAAAGGAGGTTACAACTGATGGGGAGCAAAGTTGACCCATACTGGTCAGGATTAAGTCCAGGCAGGATTTTATCACCTCTGGTTGGGGAGCAGACTAGCTAGTCCAGAGTTTGTATTGATGAAGTCCAGAAATCTCTGTGTATACATGTTTGAGGATGTATATGTCTCTCGGTTTTTGGAGGGATAGTTGAAGTCTCATAGGAGAATGGTGTTTGACTTAATACTAAGGGACTCCATACTGGTTACATTGGAGGTATGGGCTGAGGGAGACATAGAGGGGATCCAGCAGTTAGCTATGATGTGATTAGGAGCTTTCTTTTAGTAAGTTGGATGCAGAGGAGTTCCAAGTCATTAAAACTTGTCTAGCAAGTCTGGAGGTGTGCTTTTTTAAGAATATAAAGTCACCTCCAACTTTAATGTGTTTGTCTAATGCAATGGACATGTAAGAGTGAAATGAGGAATTGAAGTCCTGCACTGGTGGAGTTCTTTAGGTGGTCTTGAATCAGGTATCTGTGATTCACACGTTCATAGGTAAGTACTAGGCTATCTGCCCAAGGGCATTTATAAGCCTAGCCAGAGTGTGTTGGCTTTCGCCACCCCCTTAGATTAGTTCCCTCTGTCTCTGACCAGCAGAGCCATTAGTTCCCTGTGTCTCTGTCCAGCAGAGCCACTGCAGTGATCCCCGGGGTAAATTTTCTGTTTCCCATCCACCCATCAAGGTTTCTCTTGAAGAGTGCTAGTGAGGGGCTCTGGCTGATGTATACTAGAATCTTGTTCCAAAGCACGGGGAGTCTCTGGGTCAGGAATCTATCCCTCCAGCACATCCTATTTATCATTGTGGTAAGGTTTATATCCCTAGAGCATGTGGCTCTCAGGGATTTGTTTTTTTTTTTTAGGTGGAGCATATCCTTCAATTCTGGGTTGGACATGGCCTTGTATGTCAAGCAGAGATCACCTATAAGGAAGCAGTATGCAACCGAGTACAGCTGGAGTTTCTTTAGTCGGGCTGCGTAGGTCATCTCTTCGAGGCCAGTAATCCTCTTGGTGATATACTTTTGTGGTCTTTCCAGTTGTTGCAGGTGTCTTGTAAGGTATATCCCAAATGGGGCGTTGTATTCTATAATGGGTCTAATAAGTGATGAGTAGAGAGGCACAATAACCTCCTTTGTTCTGGATGAGAACCCCTTTTGAGATTAGGTGGGCCATGTAGAAGGATTTTCTAACCCCCTTGGCAATATGATTATCAAAGGAGAGATTGTCTACTTGGGTCCCCAGATCCCTTATTACTTTTTCTGTATTTAGGGGACTACCACCTATGTGGTAGTTCGTGGGTACTTTGCTTTTTCCAAAGGGGATGACTATGCACTTTTTGGCATTCAGCTTGAGGCCATGATTTTGACACCAGGTATCCGTCTCAGTGAGACCCTTCTGGAGGGTGTCTGTATCAGCCAGAATCAGTTATGGCCCCTAGTTTACAGTCGCCTGAGAACTTGGTCAGCCAAAGTCCTCCTGTGCTTGCCTGTACCTCTGAGAAGTATATACTGAACAGGAGGGGGTCCTAGGACTGAGCCCTGGGGGACACCACTTGTAACCAGTTTAAAGTCGGACCTAGAGTCTGCAACTCTCACTGTGTGGGTTCTGTCTGTGAGCCAATTGCAACCCATCTCGTGATGTAGGGGTTAATGTTCAGGTTGGTGAGTTTGTCTATAATACCAGAATGGGGAATGGTGTCAAAAGCCTTTGCGAGGTCTAGGTAGGCTGTGTGGACCTCCTTACACTCATCTAATGCCTTGGCAACTGTCTCAAAGAAGTCCACCAGGTTTAGGAGGAATGATCTGCCCTTAACAAAGCCAAACTGGGTGGGGTCCAAAGTTTGGAGGTTCCCAATGTCTCTGTTAATGAGTTCCATGATGATGCGCTCCATAGCATTGCAGACCAGGCTAGTCAGGCTTATAGGGTGATGGTTCCCAGGATCCGTTGTGGTGCCACCTTTGTGGAGTAGGATAATTGTTGCTGTGTGCCACTCTGTGGGTACGTAGCCTGTTGAGAGGCTGCATTTGAACAGTATGTTTAGGTGAGGGGTTAGTTAATTTTGGAACTCTTGTAAGACACAGCCTGGGACACCGTCCGGTCCCATTGAGGCTGTGTTTTTGGCTTTGGATAGGGCTGTTTTAACCTGTGTGTCAGTGATTGCCGGGGCCTTACATTCTTCTGGCATGGTTATGGGCCCTTTAGGGGGTGAGAGGGGTGTGAAGTTTGCACTGAACGTGTCTGCCAAAATGTTGGCAATATCAGTTGGTTCAGTGTATTTTGTACCATTCTGCACCAACTCAGAGCAGATCTGCCACTTAGGTTCTTGACATAGCTAAAGAACGCTTTGTGGTTATCTTTGGAGTTCTTGGCAATTTTCCTTTTGAAGCTATCCTTGGATGATTTAATGAGGGATCGTAGTTTCTTGCTGATACTGATCAGGGATGTCTTTCCTTCTAGAGATTTTGCTCTTATCTGAACTGGTTTCCTTCTTCTATTGTCAAGCCTGTTTATGGCAGGTGTCCACCAGACTGGTTTCCTTTTCTTGGAGGAGTGAGTCTTGGTTTTAATTGGGATAACGTGATCCATGCATTCATGCAGATGATCATAGAGTGCCTTTGTATAGGTTTCAGCAGCTTGGACAGCATTGTCCATTGGCATGGGGGCTGTGAACCTTTCCACCTCAGTCTTAAGCAACGTGAAGTTTGCTTTTGAAAAGTTTTTCACGGTGGTTTCCTTGATTGGGGTTGGGAGCGGAATGTGAATATCCAGAGTGATTAGTCTATGGTCTGATCTAATCAGCTAGGGGTTGACATCAGGTGTGGAACACCGGTCGCCCATGTTGGTGATGACCAGGTCCAATATGTTTTTCCCTCTGGTGGGGGTGTTGACCAGTTGATCCAGGGTGTTTGAGTTTATAAATTCTAGGAAGCATTGTGCAAGAGAGTTAGTACTTGAGTAGTTCTCCCAGTTAATATTTGGGTAGTTGAAATCACCCAGTGTTAGGGTGTTTGGTAGGACTTCCGTATTTCCCAGGGTCTCCAGAAATGCGGAAAGGATATCCTGGGTCATGGTGGGTAATCTGTAGCAAGCTACAATTTGGATTGCAATTTTGCCCATTGTTAGTTGCACTTGGATGATCTCTGATGCATCGTGCTGCACCACTAACCTGGAGGTTGATGAATATAGATACACCCTCGCGTTTTTTGTTTCGGTCCGGGTTCTGTAGCCGAAAGGTATGGTATGAGGTATAGCCTGGTAGTGCTGGGGTGCTCTCTGGAGCCTTAAACCAGGTTTCTGTTACTGCACGTATATTTATGTTCTCCATACTAAGGAGTACATTGAGTGCGTGCATTTTGAGGTTTAGACTTCTGGCATTGAGTAGCATTACCCGCAGTTTTTGGTTACTTGTGCTATTTATGGTAGTGGGTTTGTCTTTTGAGCCTTGCCTAAAAAAGGCACTATGGGAGTGGCAAGAGCCTTTGCCAGTATTTGAAAGCCTAAGGGTGACAAGTGCAAGCCGTCTCTTGTGAAGCAACGTGGCTTGTCGAGCATGTCATCCCAGGCAGACAGATACTGGATCCCCTTTGAATGACCCCAGAAACTTGGCCAATTGTTGAAGTTGATCATTTTTTCTTTATACTGTGGCATCATTCTTAGTGAGGGTAGGATGCTACTCAGGGTCAGGGTCATACCTGCCTGGGATACATGATCAGAGAACTCTTCCATGTCTCTTTTCATGTAGTCCAGGGAGGTACGTCTCAGGTCATTCACACCAACATGTATTTGTACTTGTTCAGGAGTGACCTAAGTACTTGTGTTAAGTGGTGGATCCTGGCACCCGACAGGCAGCTAACTGTAATCTTCTCCTTGTCCAGCCTAGTTAGTCAGACATCAGTGTGCCTGACTATAGAGTCGCCTAGTACTAGTGTGTTGGGTATGTTATTTTGCCTTAAAGGCTGTGATTGCGTGGCACACTGATTATGTGAAGTATGTGTTTCATGGTTGGTTATAGGGTGTGGAGGTTGCTTGGATGTCTGCTTTGAGGTCTCTGTTGCTTTTGCAGATTTTTATTTAGAGCCTCCAAGTATGTTTTCATGTATTTATGTGTGTTATTTGCCTGTGTTGGATTGTTAGGTCTATGTGAGACTGGTGGTGTGTTGCAAGTATTACCCTTCTCCTCTTGACAGTCAGTTACAGTCTGGGGTTGAGAGAGCTTTGCCTGCAGTCTGGCTGTATAATTGCATCTCTCACATATATTAGTATTTGGTGGCACTTGGAGAGGGTTATCTGTGTACATGAGGCAGTTGTAACATTGCCTCAAAATGCCCAGATTCACCAGTTGGACTGGAGAGTACACCAGAAACTGCCCTTTGGACATGCCTGAATAGGTAGAGTGAGCTGTTTTTATGATTGACTGGTGTGGACAAATAGGGAGCCTTGTTCTTCTGGGCAGTTTAAGGGGGGGGGGGCTAGTGCTAGGGGTCTTTAGTGCTTGTTATGAGTTTTAAGCAAGTGCTGGGCTCTAAAATGAATGGTTTGAGTGCTAAAGTTGAAGGTTTGTCTAGTTCCAAGGGAAAAACTGAAGAGTAGACTTTGTGGAGTTGGGAATAGTTTAACCCTAACTAACTGGCTCTGCCCGGAGTGCAAAACCACGCATATGTGGTTTTTATATCAGAAAGATTAAAGAGATAGAAATTAGCCCAAAATGGTCAATCAAACTAGAGGTTCTGGGCAGAAACCACTCCTCCAAGGACAGGTAGGCTATTCAGAGCTCCCCACTCTCACTGGTGAACAAAAAAACTTCCTTTTTGCCCAAGTAATGTATGGCCAAACACAGAAGCTTAAACACAGTCCAGGTATCAGCAGGTATCTGAAACTGGACGTTTCTAGCTTAGTAAGGCGGGAAAATAGCAAGATTTTTGTGTTTTCTTTTCAAGAAAACAGTAGAAACAAATGCAAAAACACTTTTATAGTGCAGTAATGGCTGTCACACTTGAGTGGGAATCCAGTAACAGTTAAAAATACAATTTATAACAAAAAATGAATTTTAAAGTGCAGGCACAAATAAATGCAGTTTCAGGGTAAAATGAGCATTCTGAGAAGCAATAAACACCAGAAAACGAGTGTTTAGGTGAAACAGCAATAAGCAACAAGAAAAAACAAAAAAATGGTACTTAAACACTCCAAAGTCTCTCCTTTTGTCTCTCTGGCATTGTAGGTCTCTGCAGGACACCTGGGCAGGATCTGCTGAGCTTATACCTGCGATGTGATGATGCATATATCAATGTTTCCAGGGTAAGGAGAGCTTTCAGGGTGTGGAGTTTTTTTGTTAAGGCTCCTAGCATTGAGCAACACTACCTTAATGTTGCTTGATTCTGTTTAATTATGTTGGAAGCTTTAGAAGAGTGACATTGCCTAAAAAAGACACTATGGGGGTTGACAAGGATTTAACCAATATATGGAAGACTTGGGGTAGAGATGCAGGCTATCTCTGGCAAAGCAGTTACGACTGTCTATCATCTTTTCCAAGGCTGATATATATTGCACCCCCTTTTGAATGACACGAGAAGTTAATCCAATTGTTGAAGTCAAGTATCTTTTGGTCAAATTATTTCATCATTCTTGGCAAGGGTAGAATACTGTTCAAGGCTAGGGTCTTACCTGCCGCAGATATATATTCTAAGAGCTCCATCACACCTCTTGCCATGCAGTCCATGATGGTACATCTCAAGTAATTTATACTGACATGTACAATGACTGCATCAGATGTGTACTTATGGTGTAGGGATCTGAGTGCTTACTTGATGAGATGAATCCTGGCTCCAGATAGGCAACAGATCATGACCGTGTCTTTACATAGCCTGTTGAGTGGTGTATCAGCGTATCTCACTATAAAGAAATTATAAATGCACAATGCACCGAGGTAATACACAATAGTGTTTAATAAACAAACAAAGAAAAAACAAATGGTGAGCGCTTTCGCAACTGTCGTTGCTTCATCAGATAAAACTAAAATGCAGCTCAATGCTTAAATAGATGTAGATGAAATCAATTATCACATCAATTGTAATAAGTTAATAGTGGCATACTTTAAATGAGCAAGCACAAGGCATTCACCTCTGATACTAAAAATACAATAAAAGGCTAAAAACAGCATAAAGTGAGAAATGCACTAAGAAATACAATAAAAATATGTTAGAAAACACGATGTATAAATATCTAAAATATGCATATGTATGAATTCTTCATATAAGCAGCATCAATGGTTAGTGTTTAAGACGTCTTGCCTTTAAGAATGGAATTAGAGAGGTGGTGCCATTAAGACCAGGATATCTTTCAACATTCAATTTCAATATCCACTTTTGTTCATAACTTTTTGCAGTGTTTTCTATATCTCCACCCCTTGGATTTCTATATATATGTTGCAAGACAAAAAATTTAAAGGAGTGAGAATGGTCAGTGGACATAACATGATTAGCTAATGCACTAGATTGCTTACAATTTCTGATATCTCGGATGTGCTCTAATATTCTGTCTTTAAGCAACCTGTTTGTTTTGCCTACATAAAAAGCAGGACATTGCTGGCAAAAGCAGAAATAAATAACATCAGTGGTCTTACAGACTGAGTGTTGATTTGAGCATAGCTTACAGTGTCTAGTTGGATGAGTGTATGTGCTTTTACGAAAAATGTAAGGACAAGCACTACAATTTCTACATGGAAAGGTACCTAAGCGGGTAGAGATGCAAGCAGTATTACGTAATTCTCCATTACAAAGATGCTGTTTAAGTGATCTATTATTCCTAAAACTAAAAGTAGGAATATCACCAATTTTTTCATTAAGACCAGGAGCATATTGTAGTAAATGCCAATATCTCTTAACAACGTCTGTATACTGAATAATATTATTGGCATACTGGAATACAACTCTAAAGTCATCAATGGCCATAGTATTATTGCCTGTACTATCAGCAGTGTTATGTGGATTCAAATAAGGTCTACATCTGGTATGCCTCAATTTCCAGGCATCAGAAATAGTTTGATCAATATCTGCACTTTTGTAGCCCCTATCCAAAAAATCAGATTTTAATCTCTTTAGTGCAGTCACTGCATCCTGGTCTTTATCATGTAATCGTAGTGTCCTAAAGACCTGCCCCTTAAGCACATTCCTAGGGATGTGTCTAGGATGCATGCTTGATTTATGCAAAAGTATATTTCTTTTAGTAGGTTTAAAATAAATATTGCTACTCAAACGATTTAAGTCAGACTTGATGACTGTAACATCAAGAAAATTGATTTCAACAGCAGAGATCTGATGAGAAAATCTCAAAAAATCAGTTGTAGTGTGTAAGTATTGTAAAAAATGCACAAAGTCTGAACCACATCCCTTCCACAACATAAAAACGTCATCTACAAAACGTACATACCAGAGTACTTGCCCTAGAAAGGGATTCTTAACAGAAAGAACATTTAGTTCTTCTCAGCAAACCAAAGCTAGGTTGGTGTAACTATTGGCACATGGAGTCCCCATGGCCACGCCAACCTTCTGCAGAAAAAATTGATCTTGAAACATAACTATGTTATTTTCTAGAATAGACTGCAGATTAATTGAATCTTAATGTTGGTATAGCATCTGTTTGCTGTCAGAAACTCTCTTATCATCTCCACACCCCAGGAATTAGGAATGCTGGTAAATAAAGAATCAATGTCCATTGTAACAAGGACAAATTCCTCACCTTCACTAATACTAGCCATTCTATTATGTAGCCATTCCAAAAACATTTTAGTATCTCTCAATATAGTATGGCAGTTTTCTAAGAAACCATGTAAACTGCCTTCTACATGTATAGATAGAGGTTCAGTACACCAACCAGCCCCTGAAACAATGGTTCGCATGGGTGGTGTAGATAGGTCCTTATGGACCTTTGGTAAAGCATATATACTTGGAACAATAGGCTTGGTGACATTAAAATATTTAAAAGTGGTTGATCAATTAAACCAGTGATCAACAAGTCAAAAATCAGGAAAGAAACTTTGTCAGTAGTAGCATTAACAGTAAATTTAGAGATGCATTGGTAGGTGTGAGTATTAAGTAAGAGTTTTTCCATTTGTTGAACATATAACTCTTTATCTAGTAAAACTATACCAACACCTTTATCTGCTTGTTTAATGACCAAGGAGTGTAAGTTTTTCAATTCTTGTAGAGCTCTATGCTCCTCTAAAGTTAAATTATGAAAAGAATGATTATTATTAGATGAAACACTCACTTCCCTAAAAGCAATCTCACAAATGTCAAGTCTGACTTAAATCGTTTGAGTAGCAATATTTATTTTAAACCTACTAGAAGAAATACACTTTTGCATAAATCAAGCATGCATCCTAGACACATCCCTAGGAATGTGCTTAAGGGGCAGGTCTTTAGGACACTATGATTACATGATAAAGACCAGGATGCAGTGACTGCACTAAATAGATTAAAATCTGATTTTTTGGATAGGGGCAACAAAAGTGCGGATATTGATCAAACTATTTCTGATGCCTGGAAATTGAGGCATACCAGATGTAGACCTTATTTGAATCCACATAAAATTGCTGATAGTACAGGCAATAATACTATGGCCAATGATGACTTTAGAGTTGTATTCCAGTATGCCAATAATATTATTCAGTATACAGATGTTGTTAAGAGATATTGGCATTTACTACAATATGCTCCTGGTCTTAATGAAAAAATTGGTGATATTCCTACTTTTAGTTTTAGGAATAATAGATCACTTAAACAGTATCTTTGTAATGGAGAATTACGTAATACTGCTTGCATCTCTACCCACTTAGGTACCTTTCCATGTAGAAATTGTAGTGCTTGTCCTTACATTTTTAGTAAAAGCACATACACTCATCCAACTAGACACTTTAAGCTATGCTCAAATCAATACTCAGACTGTAAGACCACTGATGTTATTTATTTCTGCTTTTGCCAGCAATGTCCTGCTTTTATGTAGGCAAAATGAACAGGTTGCTTAAAGACAGAATATTAGAGCACATTCGAGATATCAGAAATAGTAAGCAATCTAGCACTAGCTAATCATGTTATGTCCACTGACCATTCTCACTCCTTTAAATTTTTTGTCTTGCAACATATATATAGAAATCCAAGGGGTGGAGATATAGAAAACACTACAGAAAGTTATGAACAAAAGTGAATATTGAAATTGAATGCTGAAAGATATCCTGGTCTTAATGGTACCACCTCTCTAATTCCATTCTTAAAGGCAAGACGTCTTAAACACTAACCATTGATGCTGCTTATATGAAGAATTCATGCATATGCATGTTTTAGATATTTAAACATTGTGCTTTTTTAACATATTTGTATTGTATTTCTTAGTGCATTTTTCACTTTATGCTGTTTTTAGCCTTTTATTGTATTTTTAGTATCAGAGGTGAATGCCTTGTGCTTGCTCATTTAAAGTATGCCACTATTAACTTATTACAATTGATGTGATAATTGATTTCATCTGCATCTATTTAAGCATTGAGCTGCATTTTAGTTTTGTCTGATGAAGCAACGACAGTTGCGAAAGCGCTCACCATTTGTTTTTTCTTTGTTTGTTTATTAAATGCTATTTTGTGTTACCTCGGTGCGTTGTGCATTTATAATTTCTTCATTTTATTTTTGGACCCTGGTTTTACCCGCAGCCGTCTCTTTTTTGTTCTATCTCACTATAAAGTCAGCTATGATGAGGATATTGGATTGTGTTGAAGTCTGCCTTATAGGCTGTTGAACTGTGTCAGTGTAGCTCCTAGATGTGTGTTTCATGGCAGGTGCTGCCTGTGATGTATGTTTATGAGGATGCTGAGGGTACCTGTTTTTTGAGTTACACAGAGAAGGATTCTGTGGTTTAGGCAGGTTTCTTTTAAGAGCCTTAGCATATGTAGTTCTATGTGTTTGGTCTGAGATATGTGTGATTTGCTTAGTGTGGTGCTGACCACCTGCTTGTTATTTGTTTTGGCTTCCTGTGACAGCTTTTTCTCCAATAACAGTATATAACTACATCACTTGCACACTGTGTCAGTTTGTTTAAGTAGTAGGTGGTTGTCATTAAACATGAGACAATTGCTACATTGTCTAAAGATGTTCATTTCATCCAAGCTGGCAAAAGAGACAGAAAGTGGGAATCCATGGTTTTAGTTGCTTATTAATGTGGGCCAAAAGGGGGAGGGGGTAGCACTAAGAGGTTAGGATTTAACTGGAGTGCTGTCTGTGTAAAACAAACAATTTAAATACACATACAAAGAGCAATGCACCTGCTTGTGCAAATTGGGGACCCTTCATGCAAATGCTAACTATTAAATGCAACAGAAGTATGTGGAGCAGGTTATACAGAGAATGTTAAAATTCAATGTCTGTGTCTACACAGTGCACAGTTAAATGTGTCTACACAATGAGCAGTTTATAGCAATAGCACAGAAAAGCTGAACATATTCCAATGTCTACACTGGCAAATATTAAAATGACATACTTTAAGGTTCTATAGCAATCTAAGACCTAGAAATGGCTACGCTCCTTCTTTATTCTCACTCAAACTAAACCAAAGCAAATCTCAACCACATTACTAATAATCACCAAAAAGTGCACATCTATTACAGTAATCTCAGTAAGAACATAAAATGTACTTATCTCATGTCTTGTAGGGCTTATAGAAAATTGCCACAAAATCAGAAGCTTTGCAAATAAACATGTAGCACCTTGTAGCAAATGAGTACTGGGCCACGGAAATGTGGCCAATCTTTAGTAAAACGGAAAAGCTGAAAAATAATGAATATATTCAAATGAGCACACTGGCCTGCATGGCATACTGAAACCTTTAAATTAAGCAACAAGCTACCTACCACACACTTTTTATCCCAGCAAGGAAATCAAAAGAGCCAATAGAAAATTTGCTAGAAATTTAGACCAAAATAATTATAAGACCTTTATCTAAGTATCTAACACATTAGCCATGTTAGAGCATTGCTCCACATGGACCTTTTTCAGACTCATCCTGGGGTCACTGCTGGTAAAGTGACTTGCTTAGAGTTGCAGTGTAGGCAGATGAAGACTATGGGTTTCAAATCCTCAACCACAGGAAACAGCTTGTTCACAGCTCAAAACCTTAATCCTGTGTACTAGCTACCTATTATTATTGTTAGAAAAATGGCAACTTCTATCATCACTTTGTATGATTTTAGTATAAAATATTCACTTTTTTTTTATTTTGATGTTAAAATAGTCCCTCTACTGGTCATATCACATAGCCTGGACTCCTGAAGCAGCAACTACTCAAGAGACTACAGAAGAAGAAAAATGTATGAGCACATTGTCATCTAAAATACTCACCTTAAGCTAGATTTAACACAGTATTAAATATAAATAACATACATGCTTAGCTTTCATTTTAGCTGAACTCTTTCTTTGCAGTCATTTTTATACCCAGCAAAAAAGACACAATTAAATACTTATTACTTAAAGAGATTTCAACCTCTTTTTAGGCTGGAAAACATATCCTGGTAGAATTTCTTAGAAAACTTTTTTTTCATTTATGGAGATGATGTTATTATCACTTTATTACCTGCCAAAGAAAGACAAGAAAAGTGCTGTTTCAGTGTCTAGTGTTTTCATTTTGTATTATTGCTGCAGAATTTAGTTGATACTAAAATAAATTGCTCAGCATATGAAGTACATTTCTATGGCTATTCAAAAAAAAAAAAACACTGACATTAGAACCTGATCAGGGAATGCAGACCACATGAAGATGTTTATTCAGAAATGTTTCATCTAGTGAAGATTAATGCTCTAATGCAGATTACATGATGAACAAGAAATGTTCTTTTAAGCAGCACAATTTAAGTCAGTACTGTCATGAGCTGTTTTCAGTATTAACAGCACACATATATTGCATATGTTTGGGGTGATTGATTTTTTTTATGAGAGGAGGTTATTGCAGCAACCTGAAATTACTACTCTGAATAAGGAATTTCTGCTTGTAAAAATGTATGAAATATGTGATGAAATGATTTTTGTTAATATTTTGTCAAAATATTGGTAGTATTTATGCATGTATAAATTACAAAAAGTTAGCATTTTATATTATACCTTTCATTTTAAGGCAACTTCCTTCAAAACTGTGACATTTACTTTTCAGAATTAAATCCATCAGAAGCTGATCAGGAAATAGGTTAATAGGTTCATAGGTAAGTACTAGGCTATCTACCCAAGTACATTTATAAGCCTAGCCAGAGTGTGCTGGCTTTCACCACCCCTGTAGATTAGTTCCCTGTGCCTCTGACCAGCAGAGCCATTAGTTCCCCATGCCTCTGTCAGCAGAGCCACTGCAGTGATCCCCGGGGTAAATTTTCTGTTTCCCATCCATTCATCAAGGTTTTTCTTGAAGAGTGCTAGTGAGGGACTCTGCCTGATGTATACTGGAATCTTGTTCCAAAGCATGGGGAGTCTCTGGGTCAGGAATCTATCCCTCCAGCACATCCTATTTATCATTGTGGTAAGGTTTATATCCCTAGAGTGTGTGGCTCTCAGGGATTTGTTTTTTTTTAGGTGGCACATATCCATCTATTCTGGGTTGGACATGGCCTTGTATGTCAAGCAGAGATCAACTCTGAGTAAGCGATATGCAACCGAGTACAGATGGAGTTTCTTTAGTCGGGCTTCATAGGTCATCTGTTTGAGGACAGTAATCCTTTTGGTGAGGTACTTTTGTGGTCTTTCCAGCTGTTGCAAGGGTCTTGTAAGATACTTCTGCACCAACTCAGAGCAGATCTGAGAGTTTCCACTTAGGTTCTTGACATAGCTAAAGAACGTTTTGTGGTTATCTTTGGAGTCCTTGGCAATTTTTCTTTTGAAGCAAGCCCTGGATGATTTAATGAGGGATCATAGGTTTTTGCTGATACTGATCAGGAATGTCTTTCCTTCTGGGGATTTTGCTCTTATCTGTACTAGTTTCCTCCTTCTATTGTAGAGCCTGTTTATGGCAGGGGTCTACCAGACTGGTTTCCTTTTCTTGTAGGAGTGAGTCTTAGTTTTACTTGGGATAGCACAATCCATGCATTCCTGCAGATGATAATAGAGTGCCTCTGTATAGGTTTCAGCAGCTTGGGCAGCATTGTCCATTGGCGTGGGGGCTGTGAACCTTTCCACCTTGGTCTTAAGCAACGTGAAGTTTGCTTTTTAAAAGTTTTTCATGGTGGTTTCCTTGATTGGGATTGGGGGTGGAATGTGAATATCCAGAGAGATTAGTCTATGGTCTGATCTAACCAGCGAGGGGTTGACATCAGGTGTGGAACACTGGTCACCCATGTTGGTGATGACCAGGTCCAATATGTTGTTCCCTCTGGTGGGGGTGTTGACCAGTTGATCCAGGGCATTCGAGTTTATAAATTCTAGGAAGTATTAGGCAAGGGAGTTAGTACTTGAGTAGTTTTCCCAGTTAATGTTTGGGTAGTTGAAATCACCCAGTATTAGGGTGTTTGGTAGGACCTTCATATTTCCCAGTGTCTTCAGAAATGCAAAATGGGGGTCTTGGGTCATGGTGGGTGATCCGTAGCAAGCTACAATTTGGATTGTAGCTTTGCCCATTGTTAGTTGCACTTGGATGATTTCTGATGCATCGTGCTATGCCACTAACCTGGAGGTATGAGTATCCTTGATGAATATGGATACACCCCCCACCTTTTGTGTTTCGGTCCGGGTTCTGTGGCCGAAAGGTATGGTATGAGTTATAGAGTGGTAGTGCTGGGGTGCTCTCTGGAGCCTTAAACCAGGTTTCTGTGACTGCACAGATATCGATGTTCTTCATACTGAGGAGTGCCTCGAGTGCATGAATTTTGATGTTTAGACTTCTGGTGTTGAGTAGCATTACCCTCAGTTTTTGGTTACTTGTGCTATTTACGGTGGTGGGTTTGTCTTTTGAGCCTTGCCTAAAAAAGGCACTATGGGGGGCGGCAAGAGTCTTTGTCAGTATTCAAAAGCCTAAGGGTGACAGGTGCAAGCCATCTCTTGCGAAGCAACGTGGCTTGACGAGCATGTCATCCAAAGCAAACAGATACTGGATCCCCTTTGAATGGCACCAGAAACTTAGCCAATTGTTGAAGTTGATCATTTTTTCTTTATACTGTGGCACCATTCTTGGTGAGGGTAGGATGCCACACAGGGTCAGGGTTATACCTGCCTGGGCTACATGATCAGAGAGCTCTTCCATGTCTCTTTTCATGTAGTCCAGTGAGGTACGTCCCAGGTCATTCACACCAACATGTACAATGACAGAGTCATATTTGTACTTGTTCTGGAGTGACCTGATTGCTTGTCTTATGTGGCAGATCCTGGTGCCCAACAAGCAGCTAACTGTAACCTTCTCCTTGTCCAGCCTAGTTAGTGGGACATCAGTGTGCCTGACTATAGAGTCGCCTATTACTAGTGTGTTGGGTATGTTATTTTGCCTTAAGGGCTGTGATTGCGTGGCACACTGATTATGTGAAGTATGTGTTTCATGGTTGGTGATGAGGTGTGGAGGTTGCTTGGGTGTCTGTTTTAGAGGTCTCTGTTGCTATTGCAGATTTTTATTTAGAGCCTCCGAGTATGTTTTCATGTATTTATGTGTGTTATTTGCATGTGTTGGTTTGTTAGGTCTATGTGAGACTGGTGGTGTGTTGCAAGTATTACCCTTCTCCTCTTGACAGTCAATGAAGGACACATGGAAAAGCTAGTGCTGTCTTGGAATACCCATAACACACTGCTTCAGATGTTGAAAAGTTCACTGTAGATAAAGTGCATGCAAGTAGAAATGCAAAGTGAAGGCACCAGAATTTGTTAAACAGCAGCCTTGTGTTGTTGTTTCTTTCAGTAGCACTGCATAATGTCTCTACAACATTTGTAAATAAAAAAGATTTCAGGAAAGTACTTAGAACACTGTTGCTACATAAATTTATTTTGTGTGAGATATGTGCTCATGTGAATCTGCATCATCTTTCATTCTTTTGTTTAGTTAATTGACAAGTTAAGTGAATAAGTCATGATACTGATTGCATTAACATCATATGTGCTTTGTACACATATGTTTTATACACTTGTCAAAATAATGCCTACCCAACACACTGTCTCCATATCATCAATAAATTAACATGCAGACTGAGAAAAGTTCCTGCATCACAAAAATAATGTCTGCCTTTTCACTAATTGAGAAAAAAACTGGGGTCTTAAAGTTAAAACTAAATTAAATAATGCACAAAATAACTTTATTATATACTACTTCTCTGCTTACCACATACTCCTTATATACAAGAAAAAAGAAAAAAAATCAGATTTTTTATTAAAACTGTTTTTTATTTGCAGTGGGAAAATCTCCGCATAACATTCTCTTTAAGGACTCTGTTTTACCTGGCAGTTCTATAATTAAATCCTTGGCTATCATAAAGGGCTCCACTACAGTTGCTTAAGGTGAAATCAGCAGCATGAAGAAAAAACAGACAGACGCATAATGTTGAAACCTGCTTTCAACAGGTAATCATGGCTGGTGCAACCTCTAAGTATGTGCCAGTCATTTTTTGTTTGTTTTGGGAGAGTTCTCCCTTCTTTGAGTTTGTGCAATCATGAATTTGGTATATATAAGTTCAGGGCCAGTTAGGGGGCTGCAGGAGGGATTGCCCACCTGAAAAAACAATTAAAGTTGATTTTTTCACCCTTCTGTATTTCAAGAATTTTTTTCTTCTTTTCAGTTCATTGGAATTCAGGAAGTTGGCATCGCATATTTGAACCATCATAAAGGCTTTTGATACTAAATGTGCACAGAATTTTGAAACAGCAAAATTCTTAAAGCATAATTTAACATACGTATTCCATGACAAACATCCACATGTTCTGTGCCAATTATAAAGGAAAAGTGAACTAAAAGTTGCAGTTATCTTTAATAATGACCACAGAGGAAAGGTCAGGGGACACAGTAAAAAAAAACCTCTTTAAATACATTAAAGATGTTTATAAAAGCATTGCATATTTAAAACTGTTTGTCTGTTGCAGCCGTTGATGTTTACTAAATAAAAATAAAAACTTGCAGACACCATGGCATAGATGGATAAATCCCTGATTGTGACCCATGAAATCTGGAACTGCACAGTGACCCAAACCCTGGGGCAGCCAAATAGAGGAACTGGGAGTGAAGCTTTGTTACTGACTCACCTGCCATGAGGGAAGGGAGATGCATAAATGAAAAGTTGTCATGACTACTGTTATGGGTATAGACCTGGGGCAGTGACATATTAGACTACAGTGAGCATATGGATGCACCAGGAAGTGCATTGCACTATAGCTGGACATCAGTGTGTCCAAGCTGATCTACATATTTCAAAGGTTATTGCTATCTGTCCTGGTCTTGGTAAACCACAACTGAGACCTGCGACTGGTGGATTTAGGAATAAAGCAGCTTATCCTTTTACCACGATGTATTGGCATAATTGTCAAGGGGGGATAAGTAGTTTGAATGGTCTGCCCTTAAATGTAGAAAATTAGAGTTTGAAAGGTAAAGCCACTTTCTTAGTCCACAGAGATAAGGGCAGCCCAGGTATGAGAGATGAATGAGAGAGAGATGGTGGGGGCAAGAAAGACAAATCTCCCTTCACAGCTGCCTAGATGATGGGCCTTGTAGTTGGCTCTCGCCATCTAGTAATAAATAAACTCATGATATATTGGAGTGGACTGACATTTGGAAGGCATGAAAGGAAAAGGCACATCAAAATGGAAGCTTAGGTTAAAATTTTGAACATTCTTCCATTTAAAAATGGATCCTGTAATGATCTAAAATGCAAAGTAACCTTCAGAAAGAAATTATTGTTTTAATTTTGTTTTTCTGCCATAGGAGCATACTTTTCTTTTGGAAGAATAAAACTACATCATTAAGGTTGGTATTCTTAATGTTTAGTAAATAATTATTGCTAACTGCCAATTTTATGCGACTTCATTTAATGTTTAGGAGCAGTACAGGATTACTGCTGGCTTAAGTTACTTCCTCAGAGTTACACGGTATATAAATAGAGAACCAAGGGTTTATATTACATCGTTGACCGCTTAGGTTGTCAAACACCTAAACATCGACAGCAAAACGTCGACAACTTAAAATTGTGAATGGCACCTTCCACACAGGGAAAGAAAGCCAATGGCCAAAGTAAAAGAAAAAAATGTAAACAGAAATCAAGTGGGGGACTTCGCCATCCACAACCTCCAATGTGGGGGGCTGTGCCTCCCCCACCCCCCCTAACTAAATATACCAACTCCAAGATCACTCTATGTTGTACACAGGGCAAAATCCACATAAAGGGCAAATGACTTGTTTCCCTGTGTGGATTTTATGTTGTTGACGTTTATGTCGACGTTTAAGCATTCAACAACCTAAGCAGTATAATATACACCCGCGAACCAAACGTAAACCATAAACATTTTGTAACTTAGAGTCTTAATTCTCAAACCTGACATACATTTGACTAATGATTCGTCTGAGATTTCATTTATTTTAAATGTTTATGGAAGATATTTTCAGCACACTTACTGTGGAACCCTACTTTACAGACTGTTACATGGCCATTGCCCCATATAATGAAATGTGATTTTATACACAAAATGGAAAAAACCTCACAACTGTAAAATGATTATTTTTAATAGAATGAATTAAACAATGCTAGTAAAACAGTTTAACAGGTAGTATAATAAAATATGTTTATGTTGAATAGTTTTAGAAAAAAAATATTTACAGCTCCAAAAGTACGATAGATGTATTTATTTTCATGACTGCATGGCTCATAACTTTAGTAGTTTCTGGTATTTTCCTGTAAATCCTGAAAAGTACCAATTTCTTTAAACAACATCAATAATCTAACAGCAGTCATTTTTAACATTTTTAATCCAGGTAGATTTTTTTTTCCTATTTTAAAACATTTGTAACCTTTGGTAAAAGGGCATCAACATATTATATCAACGTATTTCATAATGATACTGTTACCAATACCTGATAACTCAAACACACAGAAGGGTGACAAGTAATCTGTAAAAAAGGGGTTAGAAGACAAAATAGCTGTATGGGATAGTATCTTTTAAAAGAGACATTGATTAAATGAATGGGAAGGCACAGTTGTAGGATGCTAAATGTGGCAACTGGACAGAGAGACCGTGTCTCTCTTTTGCCATGCAAAATATATAAATATTATGACGTGTAAAAAATAATTATATTAAGTATCTTAAACAATGGATGAACAGGCAAGGATCCCATTAACCTACTAATAGGATGACTAATAGAAAAGAACATTAATGTATAGGTTCTTTCCCTAAAGCACCTACTGAAGTGTCAGCTATCTGTCTTCAATTAACACGAAGAATGCTTAGCCAGCCCCTGTTCAGTCAATCCTTTATCATTGATTTCTACCCTCACCCCCACATATTGGTATTTTGACAAGCTACCTTTTTAGCAATCTGTTGACCTTCTTCCCTTAATTCAAATGGAAGCTGTAACCCCTTACTATATTAGTTGTCCAATGCCTTATGCTAGGCACATTCGAATTATATGCAAACTGGGGCTACTGCACAAAGTGATCTGCATACATTTAAAAATAAAAGAAGCAACAATATGACATATATAAATGGCTATAGCTACTGATCTAATGCACAATCTGTTATTTATTTATGCATATTTTTTACTGGTATAGTGTTCTGATCAAATTTTAGACTCAGCCAGAGTGAAATATAAAAAAGACCTAAAGATTATGCTGTGACCTGAAATTTCTATTTTGTTACTTGAAGCATAAGACATTTTTCATTTCTCATTGTATTTGTAATTAACAATAAATATCTGTTCTCTGATGATATATCGCAGCTATCTAAAAAAGGAAAAATTAGTGTACAAACAAGATAAAAGGCTCAATAAGATGAAAATGTGTTATAGCCTAAGATAACACTAGTAAAGAAAGTTTCTAAGCTTCAGATACTATCAAATCCAAATACTCAAAGCACATAATGACAATCTTATATAACACTTCATTTTTTTTCTGTCTGAGACAAGTAATGTATGTTCACAACAAGTATGATTCATGAAAGGTAATTACCACCTGTATTTTTGTAACATAATAATTAAGCACACATTGCAGCAAAACTTATTATTTAATGCCAGGCTTAATGAATAGTGTATTTGTTTTGGCTTACTAAATAGCTTTTAGCTAAGTGCATCAAACCATTCCATGTGCAGATTCTAAGTTCAATGCAATTTAAATTCATCACACTAATGAATTGTACTTTAAGAATAAAAATAACTCTTGAAATACTGCAGCTAAATAATTAGAAAAGCAACTATTTTTTCTTGAATAATTACCTTCCAAAGACCTCAGTTTTGTTCAAATGTAACAGCAACAATGTATTACTTACTTTTTGTGCAAAGAGATATTCAAATTTAATCCTCCTAATCTGGCATCTCAGTTCATATAACTGCCATTTCAGAACTGATGAAAGATCTTTGTGGCTTTCATGCAATTTATGCTTGCTGTCTGATATAAAACCATATTATATATGTTATTATTAAAATATAGATGTTTGTGTATGTTCTATGTACATGTCTAGTAGATATGTTATACCTATTACAAAATCGTACTAGAGTTGCTTTCTATTCTCCAGCAGATGCAGGTGGATACAATGCATCTTATATTGGGATGGTTTATTTGCTCCAAATTGGTTTAAGTAATCATGGAATGTGATATTTATTATGTCTTGACAGCATGGTTTACTATCCTCTGGCAGATACAGGTGGATATAATATATCTTAAGCAGGCAGGCTTTATGCACTCCAAATTACTTTATATCATGCCTGCTTAACTCACATTTTTGAGGATACTGTTTCCTCAGGTTATTCTTATAATTACAATATGCCACTGGAACAATGACCAGCAGAAATATGCAGCATCCAATACCCCAATGAATCCTTTAATATCCAAACCTATACCAAATGCATGTATTTGTTTCTTAATTAATATATCAGCTAGACAAAGCTCATACAGTAACAGCTCTTTCACTGCAGCTTTGATAATATTTTCTGTCCTTTTCAGAGCTATGCATTAAGATCATGGAGACAGTACTACTCAGACACATATCTTAAGAATTTTTCTTGTTGATGGTTCCTTTAGGTGTTATGTGATAAAAATCAAAGATCAATGCAACCAAGGTTCAGTTAAGGTTCCTTTATTCTTGTACAAGGAGACAAAAATGCAGTTCAGAAATTTGTCCGACATTATACAGGAAATACTTCATTATTATACTGTTCTGTAAGCCATTGCCCTCTAAGCTGACGTAGTCAAATATAACTCTAAGCATTGTTCTAAAACAGGTGTTTACAAAGTTTTTCTGCTGCTATAACAATTATAAATGTTCCCATGAGAAGGTTTTCTCAAAAACAAAGTGGCCTTGCTGACCACCGGTCTGTAATGATTTGGTGTTACAATTTGTGATTCTTTCCTACTTTGAGCACAAAGCATATACTGATTACAGCCTATAGTCTTATCTAGTTCCTCTACAGCTGCAGTGTTCACTCAACATGAACAAGGTTATTTGCCTAAGTCTAATAACATTTCAGAATGTTGTATTGTTCTATTCTCCTAATGCTAGCAAAATCATCTGTTTCTCAGTGTATGAACAAGGTCATTCACTGAGCAAAGTCAGAAAGTACATGCAATTATTTTCAAGCCTGTAACAGAATAAATGTGTTAACCCTTTTAGACTTCTAATGCAACAAGCATAACACTAATACATATATGAATTTTATATATGTGAATACATATTTTTCTAACATTTCCCCCCTAATAACACTTTTTATTCTGTTCAAAAGCATAAACAGTTAGTTTCTTCTCCTAACCTCTTCCACTTGGGATTTGTGGTTAGGTGAGTCATTTAGTTTAAACTTCTGAAAGCATTTCATTTTCCAGCAATTTATCAGCTTCAGTGTTTTGATACAAGGTTTCAGATACTGACATATCTATCAATTCTTTAATCAGTTTTTTCATGCAGCGTATGCCACAACACACACACACTCCCAACAGGAGTATCCCCACACAGGCAGCTATTAATATGTTCATTATGAAGGTACCCCACCCCCCCAAACAGATTCTGGAAAAAGTCCGTCAGTGGGTTGGGGCCTGGTTTGATCATTGCCGACACTTGCTGTACCACCTCAAGGTGGTCGTTTATCTCATGTTGATAATCAGGTATATACGCACAACACTCTTCTTTGATTAAGGCGCACATACCACCTCTTGCCTCTAGGGTGAAGTCGAGAGCCATACGGTTCTGGAACACTACAGTTCTCATAGCATTCAGTTCATCAGTTATCAATTCAAGAGCAGAAAAAGTTGCATTACTCATTACTTTGAGAAGTTTAGACAGTTTTTGCAGTTCCCAAATCGATTTTGCTGCTCCATATGCTGGTAATATGCCTGCCCACGATATGACAGCATCACTCAAGTCCATGTGCATCAGCTTGGTATCCACGGTATGATGGTCTTTCCAGCCCGCCTCGATCCATCCCACTGGATTCTCAGATTTCTGACAGCTTTCTTGGCTACATCTCGGATATTTTGAATATTTCCCTGAGGCAAAACTGCAGTGTGTCGTATGGCCGGAACCAGGTACCCCAAAAAACAACTGCCGGACCAATTCTCAGGTAACCATTTATATGCTTTCTTACCACACACAAAATAACAATCCTCTACCTTAGTAATTACTTTACTACGAAATGGCTGCCCTGTATGAAACATTTTCCTATCTATTACAGACAGTTGCTTAAAAAGAACAGGATTACGTTGCACTTCATCAATAGTCTTGTGCATGGACTCAAGAAATGAGTCATAATTCGAACTACAAACTGTATCCATTCTGTTTGCTTTGGTACAACATTTGTAATGTATAGTCACATTGCACCTGCTCCAACCCACTTGAATTGTGTCATTCTTATAAAAACATACAATTCCCTTTTGTGTCACAGGCAAATACAGTGCTACCTTATCATGTGCTTTGATAGCTACAGTCTCATAAACCAAATTTTCCCAGGTCTCATTGACCCCTAGGGGGACTGCAGTCATTAATAACCCCCCGTATGCTGTTGGTATGGCTGTGCAAATCCAGCAATTCGAAACATTAAAAGTCTCAGTATATACACGTGTAATTGCCTGACAAGTGTTAAAGTTCGGGTGCCAGTCTATGGTCGGCTCATCACGTTTATTCAGTTCAGCTGGTGTGGCCGAAAAAAGGATGGGCCACAGCAAAAAGATTATTGTTGTCAGTACAATTAACAGGATAGCCATGCAATACTTCTGGGGTTGTTCTGCATTCCTGTTTGCTCTAGATTCTGTCATGTTTAGTCTTTCTGTGAAACAGCAAGATTTTTATCTAGCTCAAAGTTTTTGCAAAGTTTACAGTGTGTCAAATGGATCCAAGAGGATTTCTCACCGATCTTGATTGCTGTGGGTGTCGACAAGAGGACCTGGTAAGGTCCCTCCCACTTTGGCGAGGTCCAATTCTTCCGCTTGACAATCTTCACCCCGACCCAGTCACCTTGGACTACTGTCGCTTCCAATGGTTGATTTGGCTCTTTACCTGAAACAGAAGACTGCAAAAGATGTTTAGAGTTCAGCATACATCCCATATATCTGTGCAGTCTGCTTCCTGGTCCATGGGCATGAGAGATTTCCACTGAGGGGTATAGTATGCCCTCCCAAATATTATCTCAAAAGGGGTCAATCCTTTCGCACTCGGAACAGTTCTCATGCTCAACAGTGCCAGGGGCAGGCAGTACACCCAATTCTTTTGTGTATCGGACATCAACTTCCTAAGCTTGTTCTTTAAAATCCCATTGTGCCTCTCCACCAACCCTGCAGATTGAGGATGATATGCACAATGGTTTTTCATAGAAATTCCAAAATATCTACTGAGTTGCTGTATAGTTTGATTTACGAAATGTGTGCCATTGTCACTATAGATCCTTTCCAGTATACTAAATCTAGGAATAATCTCTTTAACCAGAGCCTTTGCAACCATAGCTGCATCTAGATTTTTAGTCAGAAAGGTGTCCACCCATTTGGAAAACATATCTACAATGACACAGCAGTAATGTTTATTTTCACATTTACTCAATTCTGTGAAATCCATACAAATAGTGTGAAATGGATACGGTTGTGTAGGGAAACTCCCTTGCTTGGGCTTTAATGCCCCCTGTGCATGATGTTTGTTACAAGTGTGGCATGATAAACAAAATTTTTTTGTATAGTTTGTAAACCCGTATGTAGTGAATACCCGGTTGACTAATTGTACCATCCCCCCTGTTGAGACATGGCATTGCCCATGGCTCAACAAAGCTGCATATCTAAACAAATTAGATGGCAATATTGGTTTTCCTTCTTTGGAGATGTACAGTCCTTCCTGGAGGAGTGCTCCTCGCCTTATCCACTTTTATTTTTCTGCCTGTGTAGTAAGTGTTTGCATTGTTTTCAACATTTCTAAGTCTAAAATCTCAGAAGATTGTAATTCCTCGTTCATAAGAAATGCTTCTGAGGCTGCTTGCTTTGCAGCTGTGTCAGCTCTCGCATTGCCTTTTGAAATCCTATCTTGTTGCTTGGTATGAGCTATGCATTTACAAATAGCTACTTTCTGAGGTAACTGAATTGATTCTAACAAATCTAAAATAAACTGTGCATGATTAATCGGTTTGCCAGTAGATGTCACCATTCCTCGATTTTTCCACTGTTGCGCAAAAACATGTACAGTAGAAAAAGCATGCTGGCTGTCAGTAAAAATGTTCACACATTTACCCTTTGCTAAGGTACATGCTCGTGTCAAGGCAATCAGTTCTGCTGCTTGTGCAGATAAGCTATGTGGTAAAGGTTTTGCTTCTATAATTGCAGTATCAGAAACTACTGCATATCCTGTTAGGTTCTGTCCTGTAGGACCCTTTCTGCATGAGCCATCCACATAATATGTCACCTCGGCATCATCCAAGGGAACATCCATGAGGTCTTTTCTGGGCAGTGTCTTTTGCTCAATTACCTGCAGGCAGCTGTGCGGTGTGCCATCTGCAGGAGTTGGGAGCAAGGTAGACGGATTCAAAGTTGTACAACGTTCAATTGTCATGTGAGGTTGGCTCAACAAGATAGTCATACAGGATAGATTTCTAGCAGGGGAAAGATATGCTACCTTCTCTTGCAGTAAAATAATCGCGACTGCATGAGGCACTCTCAATGTGAGAGGGTGGAATAATACTACTGAGGCCGAAGCCTGCACTGCCATTGTGGCTGCAACTACTGCTTGCACACAGTGGGGCAAAGACCACGCCACTGGGTCCAGTTGTGATGAATAGTAAGCAATGGGGCGTTGCTTGTCCCCATGCTGTTGTGTCAATACTGACGTCATATAACCTTGCTTACAATCTACGGTTTGGAAGAAACATTTATGATAGTTTGGTAATCCTAAAACCAACGAGGATGCTATCAACTGTTTCAGTTTACAGAAAGCTAATTCTGCTTCTGGTGTCCATTGTATCAAATCTTGTGCTGCCATAGGCTTCTGAAAAATCAGGTTGGTTAACGGTGCAGATTCCAAAGCATAGTTTGGGATCCAGCTCCGACAAAAATTAGTCATACCAAGAAAGGACATAATTTCCTTCTTGGTTGTGGGTTTTGGTGCTTGTAAGATTGCTATTTTTCTGTCTTCATCTAATGTCCTACCCTCTTTGGATATTACATATCCAAGGTACTTAACTTGTTTTCTCCAAAGCTGCAATTTATCTTTGCTTACTTTGTGTCCTTCAGTGGCTAAGAATTTCAATAATGCTATAGTGTCTTCCTTACAATCTCGCTGGGTGGGGGCTGTCAGCAGGATGTCATCAACATAAAGTAAAATCTGACTACCTTTCGGTGGGGTAAACCCCGCCAAGTTAATTGCCATCTCTTGTGAGAATATCGTTGGACTTTCACAATATCCCTGTGGTAGTCGCGTATATGTATACCATTTCCTCTGAAATGTAAATGCAAACCAATACTGGCTGTCAGGGTGTATCGGTATTGAAAAGAATGCATTGCTAATATCTACCACAGAAAAATATTTTTGTTGAGCCTTTAGATCATTCAATAGGGTGTGTGGATCTGGCACCATCGGTGCCCTTGATATTACTGCATCATTTACAGCTTGCAAATCTTGGACCATACTCCATTCTCCATTTGCTTTTTTAACTGGGAATAAGGGTGTGTTACATGATGAATCAGGAGATTCCACCAGTATTCCTTCCTTAAGTAAAGCTGCTATGGTAGGTTTAATACCTGCTTCTGCATCTTTTCTTAAGGGATACTGCCTTTTTTGCGGTCTAAACGCTGACTTTGGCATGATGGTAACTGGTCCTGCTGTACGAATAAGTCCTACATCTGATTTTCCTGTTGACCAGAGAGTCTCTGGTATGTCTAATAAAGCTTTTTCTTCCTCTTCTAATAAGAGTGCTTCTCAGCTGTCCCCACTTGACTGCAAGTGTACAGCTGGGTGTGTCTGTGTTATCCAATTCAATTTCTGTCTTTGTACTCCTTGTTCTGACAGTTCTGACTCTGTCTACTTTTCCCATTTTGTGACTTTTTCTCCTAGATCTGCCCATTTCATACTCTTGTCCTTAGTTAAACTAACGTGGTAATCGATTTAATTTATGCAGTGCAAAGAACTCCTGGGGCAATGAGCATCTAACTACACTGTTCCCTTTCATGTCCCAGTACAGATTACGCAACACTAATCTGTTTGCACAGTTTTTAAACACTTCTTGCTCATATTCTTTGTCAGGTCCTGGTATATTACAATAATACAGAGTACAGTGCAACAGATGTTGTATGTCAATGCAAAGGGAGGGGAACTTACTGATAGCTACATTCATTAACTCTCCGGTTATTGCCCCAGGACTGGTCGTAACCAAATCCTGGCTGTACCAATAAAATGTTTCACCCTCTGATTGCACTGCAAAAGTATTAATTTGTCGCTGTGCTTCCATACCCTGCATGATTGGGACTACTGCTATGCCAAATAGTTGCATAAGGTCTCTGCCCAAAAGGTTCACTGGGCATTTCGCAGAAACAACAATTTTACTTTTCTGGGTTAATCCTGAAACAGGATCTGTTATTGCAATATTATGGGAGAGAGGCTCCCGATACAGCTGTCCATTAGCTGCTTTCACTAATATGTAATCATGTGACTCTGAATTCTCCGGTAGTTTGGAGGGGTGTACCAGGGTTCGTGATGCCCCTGAGTCGCACAGAAATTTGACTTCCCTCCCCTCCCCTCTACCAGGAGTGTAACTTCTGGTTTCATGTCAGCCAAATAGAGCTCCAAGCTCAATAAAGCTAGGTCTAATATTTCATTGTCTTCACTATCGGTAGCTTCCTGCACTTCCTCTATTTCTCCTAACACATTCTCTGCTCTGTCTATCACATTCTCATTTGTCCTTTCTTCATTATTCCTATCTAGTGATTCTTGACTATCATATAGTCAGTCCTCACCCTCTTCATTTTTATCCTCCATATCTGCCTTCTTATTTTTCTTGCAATCCCTTGCTATATGTCCCTTTTTACCGCATTTGAAACATTCACCCCTTTTCTTTCGCCCTTAAAAGTCCTCTGATCGCTGATCAGATTGTTTGTTTCCCTGGGCATTCTTCTTGCCCTTCTTCCAGACTGTACTAAATAAATTTCTCCGTCATCTACAGCAAATACTTGGGCTTTCTTTTTCTTTTTGTTATTAAAATGCCTTTCGGCATGTCTAGCATATTCAAGCAGTGACTGTAATCTACTTGTGCGATGATCTACCATATGCTTCGTAATAAAACTGTTTATGGGTGCAATACTGCCTTTTAAAAATGCATTCTTTAACGGCTGCTCATATGGGGAATCTTGTGTCTGGTCTTCAGGAATCTGCATTCCACAATGGTTATTAAAACATTCCAGTAATCTAGCAAAATATCTGTCAACAGTTTTACCTTCTTATTGGATGCATTGACTAATGCAAGTCCAGTCTGCCCTAGGCTTCCATTTCTCAGAGATTCGGTCCATTAGACCTTTCACTCTGTTTTCTAACTCTGCGCTGCTATGTGGGAGGGGCTTAAGCGTGGCATCACAGGGATTCCAGTTGTCACTGATCATCTGCCAATCTGGACCTACTATTTGTCTGACTACTTTTTCTACTTCCTCTCCATTTAAGTGATAACTTAACCTCATGCCTTCCAAGTCTTCTAAAAACTTTCTAAAATTAACTTTTGGATGGGGAATTCCCTCTGTGGCTTTCCGGATATCTTCCGGTGTCCACGGTCTGTATACTAGGAGAGTTGGGTCCTGCCCTTCTTGTCCTGCCTGAGGATTTGGTACGTCTGTGAGTGGGCATATCTCTTCTTCACTCATAGATCACAAATTTTTATTTATTTGATATAACTCTATCTCCCCTCTCAAATTGCGTGTTCGAGACCTAGTCTCGACAGGATCTCTGACAAACGGCTCTGCTTTTGTAACACTTCTACCTGACGGAACAGCAGGGTATCATGGGGGTGGACCTGCCTGTTCACTCGCTTTATATTCTGGCAAGGGAAGTGGAGGGGGCGGAGGGGCTGATGCTATAACCAAGTTATTATCCTCTTTATCCAAAAACATTGCTTTTGAATTTTTATTTATTTGTTCCCTTCGGTTTGCTTCCTCAATCCACCTGTGTGCCTGAGGAATTCCTAATTTGCGCTGTCTTTTTACCTGCCCTTTGGAATCAGTTTTAAGTTGTTTTAAAAGTTTGACAAGTGAGGATTTTTCTAGTTTACCATCAAATTCATATTTATTAACCCACTTTGTGTAGTACTTAATGTTATCTGGCACGTCGTGACCGCATGCATTCTCCGTCTTCGGTTAATGGCGGATTTTTGGGTCATTTTGTACACTTATTACCCATTTTGTCCTAACCCTATAAATGTTACATAACCCTTCTTATTTTTAATGTGGTACCACGAAGATTTTATAGTTCTTTCAGACTACCTGCCTACTTATTCTGTTCCCCTGATCTATGACAAGATAGCAATTTTTCTGTCCCTGGATTTACACAAAAATCCTGACTGAACAAATACAATCAAATCCCTGATCTAAAACAGAAAAAAAAGTAGAATCACCTTACCTGAGCCTCAGAAATTGATCACCCTGGTCCGATTGAAACCTGCCCGTCAGCCGCAGATCAGAAAGTGGCCGGCCACTGCTTATATGACAATTCAATCAGAGGTCTTTTCGAGCAAGAAGAACTGTTTCAGTAACTTCTTCCATACGGATTCAAGCCACCAGGCCTGTCTGATCCGGGATAACCAAGAGGTTTCCGGTCAATGAAGGACCAACTTGTCAAAAGAAAAATCAAAGATCAATGCAGCCAAGGTTCAGTTAAGGTTCCTTTATTCTTGTACAAGGAGACAAAAATGTAGTTTAGAAATTTGTCTGACATTATACAGGAAATACTTCATTATTATACTGTTCTGTAAGCCATTGCCCTCTAAGCTGACGTAGTCAAATATAACTCTAAGCATTGTTCTAAAACAGGTGTTTACTAAGTTTTTCTGCTGATATAACAATTATAAATGTTCCCATGAGAAAGTTTTCTCAAAAACAACGTGGCCTTGCTGACCACCGGTCTGTAATGATTTGGTGTTACAATTCGTGATTCTTTCCTACTTTGAGCACAAAGCATATACTGATTACAGCCTATAGTCTTATCTAGTTCCTCTACAGCTGCAGTGTTCACTCAACACGAGCAAGGTTATTTGCCTAAGTCTAATAAAATTTCAGAATGCTGTATTGTTCTATTCTCCTAATGCTAGCAAAATTATCTGTTTCTCAGTGTATGAACAAGGTCATTCACTGAGCTGACCAGAAGCAAAGTCAGAAAGTACATGCAATTATTTTCATGCCTGTAACAGAATAAATGTGTTAACCCTTTTAGACTTCTAATGCAGCAAGCATAACACTAATACATATATGAATACTATATATGTGAATACATATTTTTCTAACACTATAAAATCTTCATAACAACTTGAACTGAAAGATAGCATAATCTATCTCCAGCTAAAAAAAATATTTTAAAGCAGTCTACTGTCATCATGTGTCAGTTGCATAGATTGTTTAGATTTTGCAGCTTCAAGAATGATTCTCCTTTTACCACTCTCCCCAGTATACAATAAAAAGCATGGAGATTAAAATGGTTTTTTGAAGACAATGGTGCTGAAAAAACATTTTACCAAGACCATTCCATTAAACTGTATTTGGTAAAATGTCACACTGAATAAAAGACCTGTTAGTTGAATGATTTCTTGTATGTGTAGATGTATGTGACTTTAGGGTTAGATGGGAGATTTGGGATGAGGTCTCTCTCTCTCTCACACACACACACACACACACACACATATATATATATATATATATATATATATATACATACATATATATACATATACAATTAATATCGGGCTAAGTTTAGAGTTAGAATTCAGGCCATGGGTATAGAGGCTGACATATAGGTTCATAGATATATAGGAAGTTACTAGGCTAATGGTCCTAAGGCCTTTACAAGCCTAGCCACGTAATAAACTGAGCACCCTTATTCACCATAGTTAGATGGTCATTCCTAACAGACTGATTCTGTGATCAACACCGCCCCTGTCCATGAGGGACATAAATGCCACCCCTGGGGTGAATTTACATTCACCCATCCAGTTGTCAAGGTTGTGCTTGAATAGGGTCATTGAGGAGCTCTGTTTCACATGGATTGAGAGCTTATTCCAGAAAACTGGCAATCAGTGGCAGAGATATCTGTCTCTCTAGCATGTTCTGTTAATGTCACAGGCTGGGTTGAAATCCCTGGAGTGAGTTATTCTTGTCCCATTTGATTTGCGGATGTGCAGCATTTCCATTAGTGCAGAGTCTGAGACTGCTCTGTAGGCCAGGCACAGGTCAGCTCTCAGCAGCCTCTATAATACAAAATACAGTAACAGGGCATTCAGTCTTTCCATGTATGTCATATTTTGGAGGCCCTGGATTCTCTTGGCTAGAAACCTTTGTGGTCTCTCCAGATGCTGCAGGTGTCTGGTGAGGTACATACAGAAGGTAGTATTGTACTCAGTTAGTGGTCAGAAAACAAGCACAATGGAGCTATAACCTCCCTGGTCTTTGATCTGATGCCTTTATTTATGAGATGTGTAATGTAGAATGCTTTTCTTACTACTGCGGATAAACGGTTATCAAAGTTTAGATTGCTATTAACCTGTGTTCCCAAGTCTCACATCACTGAGTTTGAGCTTAGAGGGATGGTATCTATATCATAATTAGCAGGGGCTTTACCAAAGGGAATAATGAGGCATTTTTTTACATTTAGTTGCAGTCTGCAACTTTGGCACCAATCATTTGTCTCTGTCAGCCCTTTCTGTAATATGTACATCATTTGGGGACTCTATGATTGCTCCCAGTATACAGTCATCTGCAAATCTGGTAAGCCACAGGCTGTCTACCTTTGCCTGTACTTTAGAGAATTAGATTCCAAAGAGTAGAGGGCCCAGAACAGATCCTTGTGGTACCCCACTGGTAACTGTTCTACTGTTGGAGGTGGACTCCCCAACTTTAACAGTGTGTGTTCTGTTGGTGAGGCAGTTTGCTACCAGTCTAGTAATGTATTGCTTAATCCCCAGTTGGCAGACTTTCTGTATGATACCTGTCAAAGGCCTTGGCTAAATCAAGATAGGCAGTATGTACTGTTTTAAAGGAAAAAACACAGCACACAAGCAACTACTAAAATATTAAAATAATCCGAGCATATGAAACTGGAATAAATCACTCAAGACCACAGAATAATTTAGCGCTTTCTTTCTATCAGATACAAATTTCATTCTGATGAAGTTCTATATCTAATAGAATGGAAGTGCTAAATTATTCTGTGGTCTTGAGTGATTTATTCCAGTTCTGTACACTTGGATTATTTTATTATTTTAGTATGTACTGTTTTACCCTCATCCGGGGCTTTGGTGACATTCTCAAAGAAGTCCACTAGGTTTAATAAGCAAGATTTATTACCATTGATGATACCAAACTGGGTCAAGTCAAGGGTCTGAAAGTCACCTATGTCCTTGAGGATAAGGTCTGTGATGACTCTTTCCATGGCCTTGCAGATAAGGCTTGTTAGGCTTATGGGTCGATAGTTCCCAGTGTCAGTTGATGGACCCCCTATGTGCAAGGTGATTACTGTTGCTGTTCTCCACTCTGCCAGGACATAGCCAGTTCTCAGGCTGTGGTTAAAGAGTGGTTCCACTAGGTCTTGTTTTAGATTGTTTAGTAAGCAGCCTGGAATATTATCTGGTCCCATAGTGGCTGTGTTTTTGGCCTTGGAGAGTGCTTGTATGACCTGTTCTTTGTAGATACTTGGTAGAGAACTGGTGTTAGAAATGCTTTGGGGTATGTCTGGTGGGGACAGAGGGTGAAGTTATTGCCAAATATTTCAGCTAGCAGGTTGGCAATTTTCTCAGGTTCAGTGTGAGTGGTACCATTCACTATAAGTTCAGCACACAGCTGGGCATTCCCTTTTAGGTTTCAGATGTAGCTAAATAATGCCTTATGATTGTGTTTGGCTAGGGATGCTAATTTAGACTCATAGCTAGCTTTAAAGGACTTAACAAGATATCTGATTTGCTTGTTCAAGATGTGGAGGATATTCTTCCTCTGTTGAGTAAGTTCCCTCCTATTCTTAGATATCATAGGTTTATAGGTGTGTACTAGGCTAATGGCCCTGGAGCCTTTACAAGCCTAGCCCATAGGATTACCCTGGCATTGTGCCACCAGACCTTAGTTCCTAGTGCCTCTGTCAAGCAGAGCCACTGGAGTGATCCCCGGGGTGAATTTTCTATTTCCCATCCACTCTTGAAGACGTCCAGTTAGGTGCTTGCTTGACATGTATCGGAAGTCTATTCCATAGCATGGGCAGTCTCTGGCTTATGAACCTGTCCCTCCAGCATGTCCTGTTGATTGTGGTAATGAGGTTGAGGTCTCTGGAGCATGTGGTGCGGAGGGATTGGAATTTCTTTAGATGTAGCATTTCTAACAGACCTGGGTCAAACATGGCTTTGTAAGTCAAGCAGAGATTGCCTCTAAGTAGGAGATATGAGACAGAGAATAGTTTCAGAGAAGAGGAGTTTTTTGAGTCTGTCCATATAGGACAAGTGTTTAAGGTCTAGGATCCTCCTTGTGAGGTACTTTTGCATCCTCTCCAGTTTTTGCAGGTGTCTAGTGAGGTACATGCCAAATGGGGCATTGTACTCGATGAATGGTCTAATGAGGGAAGAGTAGAGGGAGACAATGACCGCTTCCTGGATGCAAAACCCTTAGTAATGAGATGTGCCGCATAGAAGGACTTCCTGACCACAGTGACAATGTGGTTGTCAAAAGAGAGGTTGCTGTCAACCTGTGTTCCCATATCTCTTATAACGTCTTCTGTGTGTGTTCCCAGATCTCTTATAATGCCTTCTGTGTTCAGTGGACTACCATCAATGTAGTAATTCAAGGGAACTGGGTTTTTCCCAGGGGGGATGACGACACTGGGCTTAAGGCCATGGTTCTGACACCAGCCATTGGTCTCATTGAGGCTTTTCTGTAGGATGTCAGCATCACTTGGGGAGTTAATAATAGCTCCCAACTTGCAATCATCTGTGAACTTTGTCAGCCAGAGTCCCTTCGTGTTGGCCTGGACTTCAGAGAAGTAGATACCAAACAGGAGAGGACCCTGGACCGAACCCTGTGGGACTCCACTCGTAACTGGTCGGCAGTCTGACTTGGAGTCAGCTACTTTCACACTGTGGGTTCTATCTGTGAGCCAGTTTGCAACCCACCTAGTGATATAGGGGTTGATGCCTAGCTTAGTGAGTTTTTCTAGGATTCTTAAGTGGGGAATGGTATCAAAGGCCTTGGCCAGATCAAGGTAGGCTGTATGAACCACCTTGCCTAAATCCACACCTCTGGTGACTGACTCAAAGAAGTCGACTAAGTTGAGTAGGCATGATCTACACTTCACAAAACCAAACTGTGTAGGATCCAGAGTTTGGAGATTCCCTATATCCTTGTTTATTAGGTCCATGATGATGCATTCCATATCTTTGCATATCAGACTCATCAGCCTAATGGGGCAATATTTCCCAGGGTCTGTAATCACTCCTCTTTTGTGGAGAGGGATGACTGTAGAAGTGCACTATTTGGTAGGGACGAAGCCTGAGGTGAGGCTGCGATTGAACAGGGCACACAGGTGAGGTACCAGTTCATTCTGTAGTTCATGTAGAACACAGCTAGGGATATTGTCAGGTCCCATAGAAGCTGTATTATTGGCCTTGGACAGTGCTGTTTTAACCTGTGCAGCAGTAATAATGGGTGCCTGGCAATCTACTGGTATTGCAATTGTTTTTTTTTTGGGGGGGGGGGGTAAAGTTAGCACTGAATCTGTTGGCCAGTATATTGGCAATATCTGTTGGCTTAGTATAGGAGGTACCATTGCGCAGTAGCTCAGAGCAAATCTGGGAATTGCCGTGGAGATTCTTTACATAACTATAGAAGGCCTTGTGTTTGTCTTTACTATCTGTTGCAGTTCTGTTTTCATAGCTAGCTTTAGAGGATTTGATGAGGGATCTCAACCTTTTGTTGAGGCTGATATGGAAGTTTTTCCAGTCTTCGGACTTCACCTTATTCTGCATCGGTTTCCTCCTTCTGTTGTAGAGTTTGTTTATGGCAGGGGACCACCAGATTGTCTTCCTTTTTTTTGAGGAGAGGGTCTTGGTTCTGTTGGGTATGGCAAGATCCATGCATTTGTGTAAGTTCGTACAGTGCATTGGTGTATGATTCGGCAGTCATGCAACTATTCTCCTTTTGCATGGGTGCCGTGGAGTTAGCCACCTCTGTTTTTAGGAGCCCAAAGTTAGCTTTGGAGAAGTTTTTCATGGTGGTTACCTTTGTGGGGGGGGGGGGGGATTGGTGTGGATTTCCAAGGTGATTAGTTTGTGGTCGTATCTACCCAGGGAGGCATTGACTATTGGAGTAGAGCAACGGTCGCCCATGTTAGTAATGACCAAGTGGGGGTAAGAACGAGCTGGTCCAGGGCATTGGAATTAATGAATTCCAGAAAGTGTTGGGCAAGTGTATTGTTATATGAGTAGTTTTCCCAGTTAATGGAGGGGTAGTTGAAGTCGCCCAGTATGAGAGTGTTAGGTTGGACCCTAATATTCTCCAGAGTGCTTAGGAACATGGAGTGTGAGTCTTTGGACATGGTTGAGGACCTATAGCAGGCTACAACCTGAATCACTGTCTTACCAATGTTAGCTGCACCTGAAGTATCTCAGATGCATTATGTTGGGCTACCAGTCTAGAGGTGTGTGTATCCTTTAAGAATATGGAAACACGCCCACCTTTGGAGCTTCAGTCCAAGTTTTGGGGCTGAAAGGTGTGGAATGAGTTATAGCCTGGTTGTGCAGGGGTGCTTTCTGCTGTCTTGAACCAGGTTTCTGTTACAGCACAAATGTTGATGTTCTCTATTTTAAGGAGTGCTTCGAGTGAGTGCATTTTGAGATTTAGACTTCTAGCGTCGAGAGCATGAATCTCAGATTGCATTTGTTAGTAGCTGTTATGGTGGTAATTTGGTCTTTGGAACACTGCTTAAAAAAGGCACTATAGGGTGGCAACAGCCTTGGCCAGTACCCAGAAGCCCAGGGGTGACAGATGCAGGCCATCTCTAGCAAAGCATTGAGGTCTGTCAATCATGTCATCCCAGGCAGACAGGTACTGTTTCCCCTTAGAATGACTCCAGAAACTTAGCCAATTGTTGAAATCAATCATTTTCTGCTTGTACTGTGGTATCTTTCTGGGTGATGGTTGGATGCAACTCAGGGATAAGGTCATACCTGCCTGTGCTACATAATTCAAGAGTTCCTCCATGTCTTTTTTCATGTAGTCCAGGGAGGTATATCTCAGATCATTCACACCCAAATGTACAATGACAGAGTCATATTTGTACCTGTTGTTGAGGCACCTGAGCGCGTGTGTTATGTGATGGATCCTGATGCCTGACAGGCAGCTGTTACTTTCTCCTTATTCAACCTAGTGAGGGGGACATCAGTGTGCCTCACTATCAAGTCACCTATGACAAGTGTGTTGAGCACTCTGTTTTGCCTTAGGGGCTTTGGTTGAGTGGCACACTGTTTAGGAGAGTTATGTGTCTCATGATTAATATTGTGTTGTGGTGGGTGAGTGCATTTCTGCTTTGGAGGTCTCTGCTGTTTGGGTAGATTTTTATTGGCAGCCTCCATGAAGGTGGGTGTTTGGTTTGTGTTTTTATGTGAAGGCAGTGCTGGTGTGTGCTCTGGAGGGTTATGTGTTCCATATGGTGTGGTGCAAGTGCTGACCTTCTCCTGTTGACCAGCTATTCCAGTCTTGGCTGGAGAGTGAGTGACTTCCAATTTGGATATATAAATGCATCTCTCACAAGTCCGAGTGTTGGGAGGTATGAGGAGAGGGTTGTCAATGTACATGAGGCAGTTTCTTTATTTTTTGGTATAGCTTATTTATACTTACAGTCCACCAGGTTGGCTTGTTTTTTTGGATGACCAGGTTTTGTTCCTGTTGGATTCAGCCAAGTCAATGCATTTGTTTAAGCAGCTGCATAGGGCATTTGTGTGTTCCTCTGCATAGGACTCATTGCTGGCTATATTAGCAGGGGCTTTAAAATTTTTTATACCATTGCTTAGTAGGCAGTAGTCTGCTTTGGAGACATTTTTCAGTTGTTTTACTCCTGTGGGTGTGTCAGGTTTGAACTTTACTTCAAATGAGAAAGATTTATTGTCTGATCTTACCAGGGATGGCAATACAGGAGAGGTAGTACAATGATCCCCATCTTGGTGAGCACTAGGTCCAGGACATTTGAGCCCCTTGTGGAGGTGTGGACAAATTGTTCCAGGGCATTTGAATTAACAAAGTCCAGGAACCTCATAGCGATTGTATTTGTGTTTATGTAAGTCACCCAGTCGATGGAAGGATAATTGAAATTTCCCATGACCAAGGTGTTTGGCTGCATACTGAGCGACTCTAGCAAGTCCAGGCAGGCAGTGTGCTTCTCCTGGTTCATAGTAGGGGACCTGTAGCTAGCGATGATGTGGAGGGGTATTTTACCTATAGGTGATTGGACCAGGAGTAGCTCAAGAGAGTTGTACTATTTCACCAGTCTTGAGGTATATTTGGATTTAATGAAGATGGATGCACCCCCACCTTTGGTTCTTTCATGCTCGTTTTGGGGTCTGAGCATGTGAAAGGAATTGTAGCCTTGTGCTGTCAGTGACCTTGAACAAACTCCCTCACTAACTAGCAATGTGCAACTGTGTTGCACACAGAGAGACAGTGGAGCTAAGGAGGGTTCTGGCAGATATCAAGGAAAATTGTGTTTCTAAGTGTTTGCATCTATATACAGCAGAGCTAAACCCCACAGCATGGTGTGCAGCTACTCACAAACGTGAGGCTTAAACAGAACCAAAGTTAAAAGTTTTAACAGAAAGTAACCAATAGGAAAGCCCAAAACTGAGCCATTTTCCAGCAGTCCCCAAGTCAAATGGGTTCTGAGCTACACTCGTCTGCCACAAGGGTGCGGAAGAGCCTTCTTAATATAGGGTGGCTGGTTTTAGTGCTCCAGTAATAATAAATAGCCTAGATTCAGCAAATATGTATCTAGCCTATGCTATGAAATACAGAAGTGGTTGAAATTCAAAGTGCAGAAAAAACAGTCACAGCAGTAAAAACAGTAAAAATGAAGCAGTTATTAAGCAAAATACAGTTCAAAAAGTGCAATGTGAGCTTAAAATATACTTATTTTTGTTGAACACAGTGGATGCATTGGACTTAGTTCAGATTGACTTCAGATCTCTGGCTAAAATACAAGAGAAGTTAAACAATTTTAACAGAAATTAATAAATAGAAAAGCTCAAAACTGAGCCTTTTTCAGGCAACCCCATCTGCATAATGCCTATATTGCATCAAAATAATGTTTCTGTTTATGTTTTGCACTTCTTCATTGCACATGTTTTTGAATTCATTGGCCTTTGCTGCTGCTGTCTTTCATCTCTAGGGATTCCTTGAAGTTGAATTTAGTGATGCAGGTATTGGTCTAATGTCTTGCATAAGTTACACAGCTAGTCTCAAAATAGTCTGTACTAGTTTGGAATTCCATTATACTGGGTGAATGTAGTAGGTTTTACCATGTAGTCAGTTTCTGCTCGATATAAAAAAGTATATACACTGTACAACAACTCCTGCTTAGATACAAGAGATATAATTATTGGTGCTGGGAGAGTTATCATTTAGTTGTAGACAAGTTGCAGAGTGCATCATTTCAGATATTAATACATTTTGCTCTTATTGTAGAGGGAGAATATCATACAGTTAGTGGGGAAGGGGAAGATAGATAGCAGAGGTTATGTGAAGGAGAAGGTTCCTAGTAGGAGATGATAAGAAGATAAAAGTGTTAGTTATGTGATATTAGTAATGTAGCCTAGGATGGGTGATAAGGTTAACAGCTGACTGGGGAGGGAGTTGAACTAGTCAGGAGTTTCACAGGTGCAAATCCAAGAGGCCTTTAGTGTGTTTTTAGACTTTTTTAAAACTCAGCTAAGGAAGATATATTGGAGTTGTCAGTGAGTAGATTCTTCTATATTTTAGCTATGTAATTTGAGTAGAAGGAAGTTCCTGCTGCATTCTTGGCTTTTGTTACTTGAAGGAGAACTTTGCTGTTGGAGCAAAGTACCCTAGTGCAAAAGTATGGATGTATTCTGTTTTTTAGGGCAGGCGTTCTGTCAGGATTTTTCGAATCTTGTAGGTTAATATGAATTAGCTGTAAAGCAGAAGATGAGGAAGTTCCAACCAGTTAAGTTGCTTCAGGACTGAGTAGTGATGTGTTCTATTTGTGCTGTTGGTGGCAAACTTAGCAATTATGTTATAGGAGGTGTCAAGTTTAGTAATGCCAAATTTCCTAAGGGTGATGAAGAGGGGTGAAGCATAGAGAAGAGTGGAAATGAGGTATTGTTCACAAACATATTTACAGCATTTGATATCTAATATAAATAGACCCTCACTGGTAAGTCATACAAACATTTCACATAAACTGCTCATGCAAGCAGAGTATCTCTATACAGTCATATAATAAAATCATTTTTATAAGCAATCAAAGAGGTGATTTACCATTTTGCTATCTCGAGAAAATAATGCATCAGTCTTATATTAGTACATCCTCTTACCCCCTGCCCACTATGAGATGGCTGAACTTTAAAGCCTACAACTGTTCCCCAACAGTCAAATTCATATTTCATCTCTGTCTGGTAATAGTCTTCTGGTTGCCCTATAAACAGCCTCATTATTGCATCCCATATTTGTCTAGTATGAAGACAACCCCGCATTGTATGCTTATAATCAGATTCTATAGCTTGGCAGTGACAGCAGACAGAGGAGGAAGTCTACCCACTTTTGAACGCCTTAATGGGGAGTGCTGGCAAGTGTGGGTGTGATTAAACATAGCAAACTGCAACACAGGAGGGATACTGCTATTGTAATGGAAAGTTTGAATTGGATTACTGGCTAGGCTTGAAATGGTCTGCAGGCTGATTGCCTAGTACTTACCTATAGGATCATAGGATCATAAGAGGTTACTAGGATAACAGACCAAGAGCCTTTTTAAGCCTTATCATTCATGCTCCAAATTTTCTAAAACATTAAATTTGTCAAAACATGTAGCATATTGATACATTTCTCAGTAACTTCATCCATATAGGTATTTGGGATATAACCTTGGTCTTTATAGAAGTGACTTGTTTTCAGCTCCCCATTTTAATTTTTCCAAGTTATAGATATAGATCTGACCTTGAGACCGTGTCTGACTGGATCAGTACCGACCATTTCTGAAAGAGAGTAAGAAGTCCCTAACTTGTAAATATTACCACCACTTAATTCTCAATCAGGATGCTTCTGTTTTTTCCATATAGTAGTTAACGATTGAATTTTTATTAGTGTCCCACACATCCATCAGGAACCACCTTCCCTCCATTGCCCATGAGTTCAAAAAATGGGGTTTTTAGACATCTGGAATTTTGGAATTTTTTTGAAAACTTACTTGTGACTTTAACATGAAAATTATAATTGGAAATTAAATGAATTATAAATCAACAGATCATCAGAAAGTAAACACAACTGTTTAACTGAACTAAAATGCCAGCATCACTTTTGCTAGCAAAAATACTGACATAGTTAATCAATGTAAAAATCAGCTCCAACTAGTATCTTCCCTTTTCTTGAACCTATCAAAAGCCTTCAGTTAGTTCTGTCTCTCTTCAACTACTATTGCTAACTAAACTAGCCATAAAATGATCTAGTTCTATAATTATCTTAACAACATGTCCCAAAGCAGCTGGGAATATACCTATTCATTTTATGAACCATTTTCTGTGAGCTAACCCTCAAGATTCCATGTTAGGTATAATTGTGTTTAATATATTCATCAATTATATGTATAAAATAGTTAGAAAACTGTCTTCTTAGTATAATATGCCAATAATTCCACACTAATTTTCCCTTAAAATGCACTTCACCAATTCCAAATTGAATTTATTTTTATTTATTTATTTACTCTTTGTTGAATTGATTAGTCCTATTTGGCCAATAGTTTTGGGACCCAAGATGGTATTCCTACTGACAAAAGGAAATTTGGCCAGAGCATCTGGAAACTTCCCCTACTCTGTATGATAAGTGCAGTGGGATCTTCTACATCCATCTGAGCTACTACCATCTCAGCCAGATGGGCCTACAGTTCAATGATTCATCTAAAGTATGCTCAGGAGTGCAGTCACTCACCCCCACCCCACCCCTTATGCTGCACCGAAATGTCAGTATTGGAAAAATTAATCCAATTATCTGCTGTGGGAAAAGAACCCACAACCTACTGATCTTGTGGAACAGATGTTGTGTGTATTACTTTTTGAGTTAATGACAATAACCACACAGTTCTTGCTTAAATACATAACTATGAGACTAGGAGTAATTATTACCTATCAAAGAAAAGAACAATAATAGAATCAAACCTACTTCTAAATGCCAAGAAAATCAAGTTACTTATTTTTATTCTTGAATGTTCTCAATAATCCGGCACACATTTCCACATCACATATCACGCCCATAGCAATTGAACAGATAAAATAAATTAACTGCTGAAGTAATCGCTGATTATAACCTGAAGTTCAACTTTAATACAACTAAAACCAATAGAAAAGTTACTATTAGGTCATTCTTAACAGAACAAGCAAAGATGTTAATAAATAAAAAAAACTGTTCCATCCGAGTGTACTATATGCTGCAGCAATGCTAATAAACATCTAGAAAAGATCAACTTGAAGAATTAGAATAAACTACCCCAATTCACTTACGTTTCTGCTGTTGTGGCATCCAGGCCAAATTCATACTCATTGCTGCAAACTTTAAACTGTTCCATTACTTTTACTTATCTGCTGTAGCAGCATTCAGTCCAAATTGATAGCCATTGCCTCCAGTGCCCAGAAAGATGTTGCTACTGCATTTAATGATGTTCTATCACTATTTGCTTATGCTGAATGCATTGTAATTGAAACAGTTTAAAGTTGTAATAGCCAAGCTTGTTTGCTAGTTGTCATATTGTATTGACAATTTGTGCTTCTGTTATTATTATACTGTATTTTTAATCTGCTGCTTCTGACTCACCATGATAGCAACCTTCTGCTATAGCAAATGTAGAAAAACCACCAACAGTACCACAGCTAGGAAATTTATTGAAGATGGCAAACATAACTAAAATAAAATAAAATAAAATCTTTCATGAAACTCACAATACAAATATGTTAGCGCTTTCAAGGATCTACCCCTTCATCTGAGAACTGTTAAAAATCCCACAATTCCTTAAATACCTTAAAACAGTCACATATTTTAAAGTTTCTAAAAATTCTATTTGTTTAATGTGAGATAAGAAAACCAATACATCTATAAAAAACATTAGTCCCAGAAACCACATTTCACATAGTCCCTATGCAAACTAATAATTGTGTTAAATCAAATGTATGGAAAAAATATATAAAAAATATATAAAAAAATATATGTGTATATAGGTATATATACATATATATAAAAATGTATATATAAAGGGTGTATGCATAGAAAAAAGATATACTATAAAAATAAACTAGCATATAGAATGCATGACGTTGATATAAAAGTGTATATGTATTCCTAACTAAAATACATAATATAAAATACAATGATACATAAATAAATAAAATATGTCCATATAGTCTATATACCATTGGGAATAGTCAATGCTTCAATGGTCGGGCTTTTAAAAAAGGTTTGAGCAACACCATTTGATTCAAACCTGGGGGTTTGTCAGGATTAAAACTTATAATCCATCTCTGTTCGGCAGCTTTTGTATCGTTTGACAAAATGCCCCATCTCTGTTTCTCTGGCAGAATCTGCAAAACTAGGAACTTACAGTTATGTTCGGGTCCTGTGCTCATACTGTGCATAGCAATTGCACTACTTTCTTTACAGTTTCTGATGTCTCTATAGTGTTCTGGGATTCTATCCTTCAAACGTCTATTGGTCTTGCCTATATAGAAACTGAAACATACTACACAATAGGCAAAATAGACCATATTTGATGTAGTGCAGTCAGCATAAAGATTGCTACTATGGCTGAACTTCCTAGAGAGAATTGTGGTATTTAAGGAATTGTGAGATTTTTAAAAGTTGTCTGATGAAGGGGTAGATCCCTGAAAGCGCTAACATCTTTGTATTGTGAGTTTCATGAAAGATTTAAATGCATTTTATTTTATTTTATTTATGTTTGCCTCTTCAATAAATTTCCTAGCTGTGGTACTGTCGGTGGTTTTTCCTACATTTGCTGTTCCAAGATTTTTTCACTGACAGTTTTGTGCTTAGAGAGGATTGTGTGCTTTCATTCAACCTTCTGCTATAGTTGCCATTCTGATGATAGCGACTCACTGTGAAACAACCTTCCACTGTTATAAAAAACAGACCAGATTGCTTATCCGTTATACTGCTTTTAAACCATTTGTCAAGCCTTCCCTCACTGGAACTGTAATTCAGTCTTTGCTCCTGCTACTCATTGTATTTTAACTCCCTTATTGTGTAAGTTGAGCCGGTCTCAAAATTTAAAAACACTGAGCCTGACTTAAAATGCAATTTTCTGTTTGTGTCAATTAAGCTGAAACTGCCAAGCCACCTTGTAGCAGTTGTATACCTACTGCTGCATAAAGTGTGTTTCACTTCTACCCTGCTTCACTTTTTGTGGTTTTACTTTTATTGTACTGCTTTATTTCTCTATCAGACATTATGCCATCTCCTAATTAATAATGAATATAAACCCTCTTCCCCATGACAAACCTCATCAATGTATTCCTTACCCACTAGGCACTTCAAACTAAAAGGCTGGAGTCTCCCACAGCAACTGTAGCCACCCTGATAGAACCCTTAGTCAATGTAACAACATGCTTTCTAAAAACCATTTGCCACCAGATGAATCTGTATGTGAGAAGGGCAAGCATTTATTAGCCTCAAAGGCTAGTCTCATCCAAATATATTGGTAGCATCCACCAGGTTATCAGTACTGACACCCTCCTCACACAGCAATGTCCACTTTGTCCTATATCAGCAACTAAGCCTTCCTATCCTGAGATACTTATGAAATCCCTATCAAAATATCAAAGGGCTCCTAGGTGTAGATTGCATATACAGAATACTCAGTGTCACACCTCAAAGCAAACAGCCTCTCTTGATACAACAAACAGTAGAAGAGCAAGAGGGGAGGGGTTGCCTAGCTTGCAAATGAATGTTCTTAAGGCAGCATGGCTAAGTCAACACATTCAGTAATATTTCAGAAAGCTTTAACCTCATAGTGAGACACACAGATGCACCTTTCTCCAGGTTGAGCAAGGACACAGTGACACTAAGCTGTCTTTCAGATGGCAGGATCCATCATGTCTCTAAAGTCCTCTGGTCTCTTCATCTAAGGTATGTATATGACTTGGTCATTGTGCATGTGGGAGGGAATGACTAGAGACACACCACCTTGGATCACATGAAGAGGGACATAATGGACCTCTCAGAATATGCATGTGAAATTGGTATGAAACTAGTCCTGAGCATTGTCTTTCCATCACCAAGAATAATGCCCCAATAAGTGCAAAAGATAATTGACTTGATCTGCTGGCTTAGTAATTAGTGTCATTCTAAGGGGATCAAATATATGTCAGCCTGGGATGAGATGACTGATAACCCTACCTGCCTTGCTACAGATGGCTTGTACTTATCTCTCCATGGCTTTTGTAAATTGTCCAAAAAATGTTTTTCCTCATAATGCCTTTTTTGGGCAAGGTCACTCTTGTCAAACTAGTGACATACTACTTACACTAGTAGTCCAAATAAGAAGTTGTATTCTCTACAGTCATTCTTAGCTCTTGAATATATAGATATCTGCATAGACATTGAAACATAGTCGCAATGTATTGATAGCACCCCCACAGTTTCAAGTTTCAGTACCCACCACTCTTTCAGACCCAACACTGAAACTAAATGAGTTGTTGGTGGTGGCGTGTTCATATTCTGAAGAAGGCAACCCACAGCTATACTCGTAAGGCAGGATAATGACCTAGAGCTCCTCCATATACTAATTACTGTTAATAATAATCCACACCACATTATAGCCTACTACCCACCCCCTCCTTAGCACCCAAAACCCATATCTAAAGAAACTGGAGTCCCTCCCAATTCAACCTAACACTATTTCCTTGGAGGATTTCAATTATTCTTACATTAACTGAGTACCCTACACTTCCACAAAAGAGAACGCAAAATACTTCATAGATATCATAAATGCAAGCCCTTTAGACCAATAAGTTCATGTCTGACATAGAAAATCAAAAATATTATATATAGTCCTCACCAATATAACCCTGCTATGCCCTACACCTGCAGTTGCTCCTTCACTGCTCAAATACAACCATTCTTCAGTTATATTGACTATGAAGGTAAAACCTGATTTATCATCAAACCCTTCTACTTTTAGAGACTATCCTAAGGCAAATAAATCTCTTACAGCTTGCTGATAACCTGATAAAATTTAAACACCCCCTTTCCTCGATAATCCCATCTCACTCACTGCTACATTCACAGACAGTTTCTATGCTCACCTAAAAACATACGTTTTAGCATTGATCACCCTTGGACACAAATATAATATCAAGTTCAGGAATAAAGTCTGTGATGGAACTCTAGTATAAATAAGCTACATAAGAAGAAGAAATTTATTGTCCATAAGAGCGAACTTAATACTCCCACCTCTAAAACTGAACTCAAAAAGATTAACAAAAAACTCAGAAGCAAACTCAAATCTTACATTGGCATCAACTGAAAACTGTTGCCTATGTTAAGAACAACCACAAGTCTTTCTTCAGCTACGTCAGAAACCTTAGAAAGAATGCTCAGCAAGGCAGTGAGCTAATACATAACAACAAGACATACTTAGCCCTAGAAGGCATAGCCATAATATTAACAGATAAACTGGACTTGAACATTACACCCTTATTTCCTCCTAACCTCCCCCAATATTGTCATGTCCACTCCCCCTCAGATAACTTCAGAGCAAGTACTGATGGCTCTCTCCAAGGGCAAATGCACTAGCTCCATGAGTCCAAACTCTATGTCAGCCTGCAATTTTGCAGGCACCAAGCACAGCCTTATATACTCACTACTGAACTTATATAATCTCAGCCTCTCCACTGGACTCGTGCTACTGTAGTCATCCCACTCCATTAGGCAGAACCCACCATTGACCTTGGAAACTATAGACCTACAAGCCACAACAACCTTATCTGTTAAGCAATGGAGTTTATCATCATGGGACTCATTAACAAAGACACATCATCAGTCTACAGCCTTTTGACTTAAGGTAGATTATATTTAATGGACTTGGTGAACTTATTTGAACAAGTCACTGACACATCAGAAGCAATCAATTAATTAACACTGCTTACTTTGACCTGGCCAAGGCCTTTAATGCCATCCCACATTCTGCCATTATCAACAAGGTAATCAAATTAAATATAAACCTCTATGCTACCCACTGCATAGCAAATTATCTTAATGAGTTAACCAATCTATAAGTGTTGGGGACACAGCCTCATCAAAAATGGCTGCTACAACTGGTGACGCTCATGGATCAGTCCTTGATACATTTCTTTTTAGTATTTACTTTTCTGATGTCAAGGCCAACACCAGAGGCCTTTGGCTGACCAGATCATTTCCATATTTTCCAGAATAATACTAAAAAATAAGTTATGCCTAGACCATGGCCTTAAGGTGAATACCAAGAAATGTAGCATCATGTCCATTAGCAAATGTAGGTAACACCCCTTTGAAAAGTGACACAGTTATTATTGACAATGAGCTATCCTTTGATGATTTTATTCAGCCAAACTGATTACCAGAGATATTTATCTCTTACGTCAATAAGTTAAAGAGCCACTGCTCCTCCCTTATCAGACTTGTAATAGAAAATAATCCCCTTATTGGCATGCTCTTGGCTAAACATGTGATCAGTTTGAAAGACCACAGTGTTTTCTTACTAAAAGAAGGAAAGGTATGTCTTCTATCTGCTACAAAGACAACCTTAAAGCACTTTCTCTCTCCACTGTTTCCTACTGACTTTTGAAATGGACCTTTGCCTTGCCTACAAACCCTCAAAGGATATAATCCTATGTGACTTCCTGCACCTCTGCAAAGCAAATAATACCCTAAACACCCACTCAAAAGATTACCTTGTAAAATAGATCACTCTCTCAAAGAATCCCTTTTTCATGGAATACACATCCCTTAGATGTAAAGGAAAATAACTTCCTGACATTCTTCAGTCATAGCCTGGGTAAATGGGTGAGAAACTGTAAATTTCCCCTGGTCTGTATACTCAAACCCTCACTGAAAGGGGCAAATTTAGGTAGTAGTTATTCATGCCGTATGGTACTGATGAACTGGGATCTTGAGGCTAGGTTACAAATTATCTACCCGAGCAACAGTTAGCATGAACCTATGAACCTATTGTTTATAAATCAAACAAGTGCCCCACAATCACAAACCTCTCAAAAAGTACGATACAATCAGATCTTTAGGGCACCCTCCCAAAATCTTGTGATTACAACTAAGTCAAACAACAACCATGGTGATATATTATACTTAGTGGCACTAGCTAAGCTATAGAACTGTATTCGACCAGATATTCATTAATACATAAATCTACCTTCTGCAAAGCAAAACTAAACAATCATCTAACAAACATTTGGATGTGTCCAAGTTTTAAACATTAACTTCCTCTGAGTAATTGCTTATATGATTGCAATCAAATTTGAGCTGTCATTTCTCGTACAAATCAGTCATAAGCTATTATTTCTTATAGGCATTCATTTCTTAAACAGTGACATTGTCCAACTGTTACATTTTTTTTATTTTACATTTGTTGACCGGGTTAGTCTTACTGGGCAGAAAGCCCTTTTTCAGCAGAGATCCTGGGGAGAAAAGCTCCATCAAAGTACAAGAAAACAATTTTAAATATAATTCAAATCCTTATAGGACTCACCATTGTCTAAATCTTAAAAAACTAGGCTGGCTTGAATTACCCAACCTAATACAATTCTACCAACTTACTATTGCCCATAAAGCCCTTTATCACCCTAACAACACTCCAACACTCTCCTCTCTCATACAACCCTACAATAATCTGAGGAACCTACGCTCTTCTTACAAAACACTGATCCAAATTTCCCAATCAAATAACTTAGCAGGTGACTCCATATTCTCCAACTCAGTTGGCAAAATAGGGAACCAACTACCTCAATACCTCACTACAATATCTTCACTCCCAATTTTTAAAGCTAAACTAAAAATCTTCCTTTCCAACCATTGGCTCTGCTCTTGTACCAACCCTAGTTGAACTTTTTGTCTTACTTGCCCTCTGATTCCTTTATCCCCTTATTTCTAGTTCTCATTTTCTACCCTCTTGAAATTCCTCTTCTAATAAATACATATCTCAATTTTTTATGTCTATTTAATTCTGAAATACAGTTTTCTATTTAATACTCATTATTCTGTTCTACGCCAAGCCGCATTGTGTACTCTGATGCTTTTACAATTTGCAGTTTGATATGTTACGTTTCTTAAATACTGTTTTATATTCTTTTAATTTTGCATTATTTTAATTTTTTTTGTTTAAGCTTAACTTGTTTTAGTAGTTTATAGCGGAGCTTTTCTCCCCGGGCCTCCACTGAAAATGGACATATATCCAGTTGGACTAGCCCGGTAAACAAATGTAAAATAAATAAAAAATAAATAAATAAATCAGTTCAAACAAAAAGATAAGCAATTCAATATAAACAGTTGTGATACAGTCATGTTTCTGCAGTTATTAGACAGCCATATTTTACAAGGCATAATATAGTAAGTACAACAAATAGAGTAGAGATGACTAGGGAAGATGCAGAGGTTTTTAAGAGTGAAAATAGAATGGAGAAAGGATTAAAAAAAGGGTAGAAATGAGTGTAGTGTAAACAGTTAAATAGTAATAGGAGTAATTATATAGCTTGTATTACTTTTAAAATATGAATGTGCAGATGATGAGTAACAAACAGGAGGGTTAATAAGAGAGAATGTGAAATAGGAAAATGTTGGATAGAGGGATGAGAAGAGGACAGTGAGAAAAAGAAGTTATGGTGGCTGTATGCAGTAGCAGGACCAGTGATTTTTGAAGTGTTCCTTGATAGCTGCCTTGAATAGTTTTGGATTGGTAAGGGTTCTAATCTCTTGAGGCAGTTTATTCCAAAACATGGAAGGGTGGTAACTAAAAATGTTACATCCGAATTTAGTTTTGGGTTTATAGATCTGGAGCAAATTTTGGTCAGAGCTTCTTAGTTGGCAGGAGGGAGAGTATTAGGAGATGAGAGGAGCAAGTTTTGGACAGTAAGATGATTGGCATAGGATGGAGTGAATAATGGAGAGCTGTGAGAGTAAAATTTGATGAGGTAGTTTTAACCAGTTTATGAGTTTTAGAGAGATGCAATGATGGGATTTGTAGGTTTGTTGAGCTGAAAAGTGAGCAACTTTATTATAGGTGGTTTCGAGTTTAACGAGCAGGGTAGAGTTGAGGTTAGTAATGATCTGGGAGCCATACATAAGACTGGGTAGGAGGTATGAATGGGAGAGAGTAATTATGGCTTCAGGGGAGCTTAATTTTTTTGTTTTGTAGAGCAGTTCAAGTTTTTGTGAGTCTATTTGATTTGATTATTGCCATGTAAGTCGAATTTCAGTTGGCCATCAATGATTATTCCTAATAGTTTGGTGCCAGGTTCTACTTGTATAGGAGTATTGTTTAGGGATAATATAGTGAAAGTTGGTTTGATATCAGCATGGTTTATAGGGAGGAAGAGTAGCAATTTGTTTTTGTTTAGGGTTGAGGATGAGCTGGTTGTCAGTGAGCCATGTTTCGACTGAGTTAAAGGCTGTTTGGGTGGCAGAATAGAGTTCAGAAGGAGAGCTGGCAATTGTAGCAACAGTCAAATCATCAGCGTATTGAACTAGTGAAGACTGGGGACAGGAGGAATGGAGTTGGTTAGTGAAAATATTAAAGAGTAGAGGCCCTAAGATAGATTCTTGTGGTACACCCATTTTGACTGGAAGAGGTGGAGAAAGTGCTGATTGCCATTTTACTGATTGGGATCTATCAGAGAGGTAGATGGAGAACCATGAGACTGCATCAGGGGAGAAGTTAGGTTTGTGTAGTTTATTCAACTGGGGAGGGTGAGAAACTGTATAAAATCCTTTAGACAGATCCAGGAATAGGCATGGAACTAGTTTGTGGTCATCCCTGGCAAGAGAGACAGTATTGAGAAAGGATAAAAGTGCTGTGGTAGTACTATGTCTGGGTCTGAAGCCATGTTGAGTAGGAGTTATAAGGTTTTCTTGGATAAGATATTGCATAACATGTTTATGTACACACTTTTCTAGGACTTTAGATAGAGGGGATAGGATAGCAATATGGCGGAAGTTAGAGATATCTGTGGAGTTGCCACCTTTGTGTATTGGGAGAGTGTGGAATTGTTTCCATATAGTAGGGATTTTTGCTTCTACCATAGAGTGATTAATTAGTATAGATATGGGCAGGGCAATAGACTCAGCGTCTAGTTCGAGAAAGGTAAGGGGAATATTATCTGCTGATGCAGAGCAAGGTTTTAAGTTAGATAGTAAGGTTTTGATAAAGGAGATTATCTATCTAAATTTATCTTGCTGTTAACTCATATTAAATTATTTTCTTCATTACATCTAGCATATTTATTGCACACCATTTGTACAATTATTGATGAATTTGAAACATGCATACTGATTATACATAAATATCTTTCTGACAATTGCTTAGAATTGTATATAGCTGTCTATAGGAATATAAGAACTTAGGAACATAGGAACAACTGTAGGCAAGCATTCACAGAGACCATAAAAGGCCTAACCATATACACCTTTAAGTAGACACGCAAAAGTTCTTGCCACTCTTTACAAGTACTTAACAGTGTCTATCTCTCAAATCAAGCAGGGCTATACACGTTAAGGATGGTATGATTTCTTATCTATTTATCCAGGCATCAGGACAATCTTAACGACAGACAAAGTAGTGTATATATAATTTCTATGATGTATTTATTTACATATAAAGGAGCACACTCAAGCAAATCTGCAGTCTGCGGCTACCACTCCATCTATACAGTGTAAGAAGGAATCAGTATTGCAAACTAAACAAGGATATACATTTTGAGCCTCAAGAGCAGGAGCACACTCAAGCAAATCTGCAGTCTGCGGCTACCACTCCATCTATACAGTGTAAGAAGGAATCAGTATTGCAAACTAAACAAAGATATACATTTTGAGCCTCAAGAGCAGGGTCAGTCCACCCAGGCATTCTACTTGTATGTTTTATGAGAGTGAAACTATTACATTAGCAGTATTTCTTAGTAGTTCTCAGCTTGCTAATAAAACTGACTGTTGTAGCCTTGTGTCCCCCCCGATAGTACAGTAATCCTAACTGTCCAATAGACAGTATAGATTTAATTCACATCCCTGTGACTAAATTAAATTAACCATCAAGCAGCCCTCTCAGTTCTTTCTGCCTTAGTTTGTATCACTTGGAGGATCACCTGCTTATTTGCATCTCTATCATTGCTAATGTATCTCCCTACTCTAATCGGAGCACAAACTGGTTACTAATCAGCAAGTCAATGTAAAGACACACTCCCAACCTTAATAAACTTTGCTGTCTCTTCTCTCCTTCACTTTACAGGTAGTTTGAATTATTACTTACCCTCACTGAGGCCTTCACTGATTTCCACTGATTGCCTCTCTGGTTTCTTTGCATTCCACCTGGTTTACACCCCTTGTGCTATCTCCCTCCCCCAATACAAAGTCTATATTAGAATCCTGCTGAGCATGGAGCCATCTTTAAATTTCTAGTCTCTCACCAGGACACAAGTGCTTTCAGCAATTACATTCTGCTAGCCGGTAAGCCATTAGACCTCAGGAATTTGTTTTAAAAGTGTTCAGATTTGTAAAGTAATACTTACTTTTTCCTCTTGCCTTGGTTGGCTCTGGCTCTGCCCCACTCCGTTCGCCCTCGCTAACGCTCGGGCTCGCTCCGCTCCCCTGCCCTGCCCCCTATTCCCTCCCGCCCCCACTACCTCTACATTTATAGTAATCATAGCCACACCCACAGCTCACCCTCACATCACCCCCACCAATCACAGCTCCTCAAGTCATATCACATTAAACCACACCAATTTGCTCCACACAAAATACTCCCAATCACTCTCATTCCCACTAGGCATTTTTTGCATCACCCACATTACTTCCCCATCCACATATAGTGCAACCCTATAATTCCTATTCAGACCCCCCCACCTAGAAACAACATAAACTTTATAACTATGACTATCACACAACTAAATCTAGTCTGTCTTCTCATAATTCTTTACAACACCACAAGTTATCACTCTAGCAATATCCCTAAACTTAGTAGCACAACACTGCATTATGCACTCTCATACACAGACACCACATATTATAATAATATCTGCCCGCACTTATTCAAGAATTACATAACGGACCAATTCAGAACTAAGCACATATGCTCTCATTCCTACTCCAAAAAAACACAATACTTTCTCACACTCCTCACCAAACTCCAACATCTGTATAACCAGTTTAACTCCAGGCTCACCATAAGTGGGGATATCCACCCCAACCCAGGCCCAAATCCATCCTGTCCAACATAAACTGCTCTAACACAAATGTCAGAACATAACACCCCCACTTTCTTCATCCCTGGGCAAATTAACAACAGCAGCAAAACCAACCATCTTTTAATGCTAAATATTAATATTAGAAGTATCAAAAATAAAATACCTGAACTCCAGGCCACAATAGCACACTACTCCCCAGACATAGTTGCTTTAACAGAAACCTGGCTAAATAAAAACATAGCTAACTCAGAAGTTCTCCCTACCGGCTACAATATCATTAGACAAGACAGACCACTTCGTAAAGGGGGTGGAACTGCCTTACTCTACAAGTCCAACTTAACTGTCCGTCAATTGCCAAACTCCTACCCTTCCCCCAATAATTGGGACATACTTATCTCACAACTTCAACTTCACCCTAAAAAGGTCATCACCATAATTGTGATCTATATTGCACCTGGTAATACACCTGCTAGCCTTGAAGACTTCTTATCCTGGTGTTCTTCCACATACTCACAAGAAACCCTTATTCTGGGGAACTTCAAC